>NC_044056.1:21848027-21973027 GCF_902167405.1 Gadus morhua
ATTTGAGAACCGTGAAGGCCTACAGCATTTGTGTTGTATGCATTAGAATTACAAACAGTGACTCATCAGTCACAGGTTTGGTAGCTTAGCCCAAATATTTGAGGGTAAAGTCATTGTGTACACACGTGTAACTGCTGGTCTTTAACGGTTTCTAAAGGGGCAGTATTGCGATTGTCAAGGAGGATCAAATGCTCCCATTCGTTCACAACGACCTCGGTTGAAAGGATATTACACAGACGTGGTACAGTGTGTGAGCGGTTCCGAATAGAACATTCTGAAACGCTTCTATAGGACTGTTTCACATGGAACACAGACACGCAGACAGACAGATAGACGCCTGCCGATCCCAACCTACTTTGTTACGTTCTGCAGTCTTATATAACCTGGGCAGCGTTCCATCTGCCCCCACCCCTCCCTGGTGCTGATAGGACTTGCTTCCATCAAATCTACTTCTCCATTATTTTAATGGCAGCCATTAAGTAGTATCATTTTATTCAGCTCCAAAAGAAACAGGCTCCGGGGTACTTGTTTGTACAAAAGCATCATGAGGTATACATCTAAAAATACAGCATACATATATAAATTAAACATCTCGGATATTCTTTGATTTTTTTCTTTTATGAGTAAAAAATTGGTGTCAAAGTCATGTGTACAAATACAAAGTTCGTACAATCCAATACGATAAAAAAACAAAATACATTACAAGAAGCATTTGTATTATAAAAAACAACCATCAACAATGAACCTGAAAGAGAACCTTGCACTCTGGTATCCGCAGTAAGTAAACTGAGGGAAAGCATCAAGTAGATTGATTGTAAACGTATTTCCATGTTTCATGTTTCTCCCAAGCCGTAATGCTGTCAGTCTAAAGAGAATGGCCTGAAGCCCCCATACATTGAGCTGCATCCTTTCCCTCTCTGCTCCCTCCCACCCTATATTTCTCCCCAACCAATCAAGGAAGAGATATCCTAATTGGTGAGAAATGAGCTTGGAGCGGTCTAAATCCTCAAAGGGCTCACACAGAGGCAGGCCCATCCCACAAACAGGAGATGGACCTTCAAGCTGCTCTTTAAAGCGGAGTTCTCCTTTGTGGACCTAGTTGAGGTACCCCTGGTGGAGATCCCCCAAGTGGAGGTCCCTCCAGTGGAGGTCGCCCTAGTGGAGGTCCATAGTGGAGCTCCCCCTAGTGGAGCTCCCCCTAGTAGAGGTACCCCTGGTGGAGGTCCCCGTAGTGGAGGTCCCCCTAGTGGAGGTCCCCCTAGTGCCGGTCCCCCTAGTCGCGGAGGTCCCTCTGGTGGAGGTCCTCCTAGTCGAGGTCCCCCTAGTAAAGGTCTCCCTAGTGGGTGTCCCCCTGGTGGCGTTCAGGAGAACTGCAGCAGCTTCTGCAGCGTGGTGCTGAACGTCAGGCCCTCCTCCGGCCTGCTGTCGGGGACCATGCTCCCGCTGCGGTCGGCGCTGAGCGACACACCGGGCCGCCGCTCCCGGACCAGCCGCAGCCCCGCCCGCGTCACGTTGCGGCAGAAGTCCACCCGCAGCTCGGCCAGGCAGCCACCGTGCTCCGCCACGGCGTGGAGCACCTCGTCCGTGAGGCGGCAGCAGTTCTCCAGGCGCAGGCGCCGCAGGCCGCCGCAGCTCCGCAGCACGGCCGTCACGTCCCCGTCGGTGATGTGGGCGCAGCCGGACAGCGTCAGGGAGTGCAGGTGGGGGCACCTGCAGCAGAGCGGGGGGGGGGGGGGGGGTTACGTCAGGGTAGGGGACCTTGAAGGGTGGGGCCCATGGGGCACGCTGTCACAGTCCCGGATGATACTGTTTGGTGCAAGCTGTGTGTGTGTGTGTGTGTGTGTGTGTGTGTGTGTTTGTGTGTTTGTTTTTGTGTGTGAACGTGTGTTTGTATGTGATTGTACGTGTGTGTGCGTGTGTGTGTGTGTGTGTGATGCGTGTGTGATGTGTCATGCACGATTTACTTTGTATAGAATCGGCTGACGGGTGCCTTCCAGCCTGTTGCCATACGCCCGTGCATTGAGTGTGACACTAGTTCAGACAGAGGCAGTAATCTGACACAGCAGGCTCTTATGTAATCCAGTTTATTCACGTGTTGCACACCATCTCCCTTATGGCCATACAGTTGGAACATCAAGGCTTTGAGAACAAAGAAGGATTCAGACCCTAGGAGAACAATGGCAGGGTGAGTCGGAGCACAGCACCGCCAGCAATGTTCACCACTGATCTCTCTCTCTCTCTCTCTCTCTCACTCTCTCTCACTCTCTCTCTCTCTGTTCACCACTGATCTCTCTCTCTCTCTCTCTCTCTCTCTCTCTCTCTCTCTCTCTCTCTCTCTCTCTCTCTCTCTCTCTCTCTGTTCACCACTGCTCTCTCTCTCTCTTTTCACCACTGATCTCTCTCTCGCTCTCTCTCTCTCTCTCTCTCTCTCTCTCTCTCTGTTCACCACTGCTCCCTCTCTCTCTCTCTCTGTTCACCACTGCTCTCTCTCTCTCTCTCTCTCTCTCTCTCTCTCTCTCTCTCTCTCTCTCTCTCTCTCTCTCTCTCTCTCTCTCTCTCTCTCTCTCTCTCTGTTCACCACTGCTCTCTCTCTCTCTCTCTCTCTCTCTCTCTCTCTCTCTCTCTCTCTCTCTCTCTCTCTCTCTCTCTCTCTCTCTCTCTCTCTCTCTCTCTCTCTCTCTCTCTCTCTCTCTCTCTCTCTCTCTCCCTCTCTCTCTCCCTCTCTCTCTCTCTCTCTCTCTGTTCACCACTGCGCCCCCAGGCGAGCCGTCTCCTCCAAGCCACTCCTAGCAGGGCCCACGCGCCCCTATGGAGAGAGATACAGCTGATGGCAGCAGTGGCTGGGGCGGTGGGTGGTGCACGGCGGGGGAGGGGAGGAGGGGGAAGCGGGGTCATTGCTGTTCACTGATTACGTAAAGACTTACATAATCTTAGCATTCGGCCACATGTGAGCCAAACACATTCCAGTGCTACGGGAGTGTTACGGGCAGCGTCCCAAGAACCTCTGTACATGGGGGCCGGCAGGCGGGACACGTGCAGCGCTGCATTGTTGCACGGAGCGCTGCCGCTGGGCTGGCGGGGAGGGCCGATCGGCGCATGTGATTGCACGGTGTTGACATTTAGAAGAAGGACATTTGTTTTTGCACTGATGGGATTAACATTGTGGCATTCTCATGATTAGTTCCCCTCTGGCGACTGGGAGCTGTTATGATTGGGATGAAAGGTTGGTACACTCTTGCAAACGGAGGGAATCAAAGGCTTAATCGCTGTGTTATGCAAACGCAGTGTCTCTCTGTCCTGGCCTGCCTTGCCCCTTTGTATGTGCGGCATTAACATCCAGGCAGGCTTGACCCACCACACACGGAGTCTGTTTCAATACACTGATCAGGATGGTCCAACAGCAAACACGGTCCATCCGTTTGTTCAAAGGTGTCCAATATTGCCCAAAAGTTATGTCTTTCAAAGCTTGACGCGCATCCCGTTGACTAAACCTGGGTCTAGTGTTTGCTTTCTGATCCCCTCTGTGTATACAAGAGCGGGGATTTGAAAGTGAACAAATGTACAAATATACTGAATGTTGATCCAAAAGCTGACTTCAATATAGGCCTACCAGTATTGAAGTGACTATATATACATGCATATATATATATAAAAAGTTATATACAGCCACCAGAACAATGACCTTATACCGAGCAAATTAAACTGATCCATCGTAACCGGAGGCGGTTTTCCCACAATGAATGAATGAATGAATAAATAGCACAAACAAACATCTGAGCTTGGCATCAAATGGCCGGGTGAGGTCTTATCCGCTGGGAGGCGGGCCCAGACAGATGCACATGTTCATTACTGGCAGCAACAAAGACCTGATTGTAGTCCCCACCTGCCTGTATAAATTAGCAGTCTGCACTAGACTGGGAGGGTTTGCGGTCCAATCGCCGCCTTTATCTCTCCCCCCCCCCCACCACCACCACCACCACAACCCCGCCTGTCCCCACGTGCCGCGTGTCCTCAGTCTCTCTCCCATCAGACCAGTACAGGGCCCCTATCGTACGCCATTCCACGGTGGCGGCGAGGTATGTGATACAGACTTAACAGGGACATTGAGATTTTTCTTGTCTTACTCGCTCAGCACACGGACTCCTCTGCAGGACGGCGAGGAGGAAGGGGGCGGGGCTGGAGTTATACACAGATCTCTTTCAATGAAAAGCCAGCGAGCCAGCCAACTGTCCCAGACAGCTGCGGTGGTGGCCGGGCCAGGCGTAACTGGCTGCCCAGTACCCAGAATCCTTCCTTTCTTTTCTGCTGCACTGCATGCAAACAAGGTGGCCACATTCAAATGAATTGACAGATTTTACATTCGAATTGGAACCAAACATGAGTCTAACTCACTCTGTGGTTGTTGTGACTCGACAAAAACAGTGACTCGACAAAACAGTGACTCGACAAAAACAGTTGTGCCTTATTGACCCCAGATGTCTTTTCTTATTTTTTTTCTGATTAAGCTATGCTCACTTTCCCAGTTGTTGTCCTACAACGTGAGTGACCATTTTCTCATGCATGCCATTCTTGTTGCATTATTGAGTCACAGATTGCTCAACGTTTCCTGGGCTTTGTGTGTGCCTGGCTCCCTCTACATTCCTTAATGCTATCATTCTCCAGGGCAGGGCTGTGATGTGGCTGCATGTTTAAATAAAGCCCCTCTCTCTCTCTCTCTCCGCGTGAGGCTTCAGGTTTGTCATTGTGGCTGATGCCATGTGATTGTGTCTCGTGAACCACAAGCCGGCCTGGGATTCCCCTGCTGCCGATAAGGTCACACACTCAATCCACCACACTGGCGCCGGTCAAGAGATCCATCAACTGCACAGGTGAGAGCGATCAGACACACAGAGAACCACTCACGTGAGGCAGACGCGGGCCAGGAAGTCGCTGACCAGATCCTGGTGTTTAGCGCAGATGTCTCTCTGGAAGGGCGTCTTCATCCAGTCCTCGATGTTACACACGCGCAGCACCCGGCTGGAGTGCCAGCAGACCGACAGCGAGCGCAGAGAGGAGCCCAGCAGGAAATTGTCCCACCTCAGCTGGCTGGGGGAGCAGAAGCTCAGCAGTGTCCACAGACGGGGGTCCAGGAAGACCTGGCGCAGCGGCTCGCAGGTCAGGGAGAGGCTCCGCCTGCTGTCGTTGTCCAGGAAGGAGAAGAGGTGCAGCAGACACTCGCGGTTCAGCTGGGTGAGATGCATGGCCGCGGTGGTGATCGGGAGCAGGGCTCGGAGAAGGAGAGGGCCTCCAGGCTTGTGGCGGGGTCCCCGTGTTACGGAGCTACAGTGTGCCTTCGGTCAGAATATTCTGTGGCCTGGATACACAATACCTCCCCAGCCACACACTGGAGCCTTGCACATATAAGGTGCTGGAGAGGGGGGCTATTTTAGGAAGGCAACTGCCGGTACGGTCACAAGAAGGGAGCCAGACGCTCCCTGTCCAGCTGTCATCGGCCTCTCACAGGGCAGCAAGGAGGCCAGCAGACTGACAGATGTTTAGGCTTGGTCTGGCCTACTTACATGTGTGCATATACAACTTAAGTGATGCTGGTCTTTGTACTTCTGTATATATTCCTAATAGATGTAGATGAGTATGTGACTCAAAGTGGGTTTCTGGTTTAACTGTTGTGTGGTTATTTGGTGGTTAGATAATGCTGTTGCTGGGTTTTTGTATGTTAAAACAATGTATTTCAGAAGGGTTATTAATTCAGTACAAAAGTGCAACAAAAAAATAGGTACACCGACTTGAGTCCAGCACAACTAACCTTCTAACACTTAAGTACAGAATCCAAATTACCCTATGTCTACCAGGCCTCACCAGGAGGATTAATGACTTCCCTCGTTTCTACAATTATTCTGTATTGGGCAGTTAACGTGATCCTATCGGCGGCTGTTGCTCATAACAAAACAAAAAAAATAAGGAACCCCCCCCCCCCCACACACACACACACACACACACACACACAAGCGCGATAAGATTACGCCACTTGTTTCTTTAATGAGAACAGAGTAACATGTCGACCGCCAGCCACCTGCGAGCAGCCCACCGTGAGCAGCTGCTGCTGCTCAGCATACATGAGTGGCTTCTTCCTGCTGCCGCGCCGCCTGGCTGGCACACGTGTCCTGGGGGGGGGGGGGGCTCTTGTTTATATTGTACGCTCGGCCTAAAGCGAGCAGAAATACTAAGTTCAACAGAAAAAAAGCTTATATTTTTTTCTCAGCAGGTGTGGCGAAGGTGCAGCTATAGGTTAACGATGTGCATCTCCCACGTTCATCAGCAGCCAGTGCAAGGAAGGGCTGTTTAATTCTCCGCCGCAATATGAACACATTGGGACCAGTTAATAACCATTTAGTTTATAACAAGACTCTGAAGTTCAACTCTTAACTTATTTGGGAGAATGCACAATATTACTTAACAGTGAATCATATTTCAAGCTCTTTCCACTTGGCCTTTTAAAAAATGACTGTTTTAAATTAGTATTGATATACGTCTGATATTGTTGTAAGCCAAGAGCCTATTGTAACCTATAGTGGTAAACTAATAAAACTTAACGGTGTTAAGGTTATTACGGTTACTACATTGTAACCTACGGATAAAACCATCAGGCCGCTCCTGTTCTGCAGAACCGTAATATAAAATGAAGATAACTTATTCTTTGCTCATAATAACTACATGTATTTAAGCACATATGAATGGGTAGCTAGCTACTAGCCATTGCGCTTAGCTGTGACGATCTACAAAGAAGGAATAAGGATTTGAGGATGTAAAAAAGTAAGGGTAATCAATTGGTTGAACAAGCCATGATTTTAAAACATGATTTTGTCAATTTACATTTCTAGTACAACAACAGTCATTTTTCAAGGCCAGTTTACCAAGTTAGGCCATGGGGGTCAATAGACTAATACATAGGGTTAAAAATGTTTTTTTTTATAAACAATTCTCATATGTTCTAGTTATGGAGTCACATTAACTTCATATTGCTCTAGTTAAGGCTATTCAGTCATGTATTGGTGGAATGCTAATGTAGCCATTCTCTAATTATTGAAAATCTATACCTTTTGACAAATAAAAAGTACAATCTAAAATTGATCGAGCAAAAAATAAATGAAAAGCATGACACAAGACAGTTATGTTCAGTCTTAATCTGGACCTAAACTGTGTGGAGGTAATTACTCAACGTGTGACTCACCGCTATGACAAAAATCTAATTAAAACATAACGCTCAAAAACAATCAAGCAGCACATTGTAAAAAAAATAAAATAATGATCCAATATTTGCCATGAAGACACATTACATAAATCCATACAGCATAGGTAAAAAAGAGAATGAATGAAGTCCACAGCTGGATGTTGAAAAACTCTGTCGGGCCCTTTATTGAGCAGCAGCGGATGCTAAAGTGAGGCTATCACTGTCTGCAGTCACCGTGTCTGAGGTGGCCTCGCATGACTGGTCCCCGTCCAACGCCTCCTCTTCCCAGCCAGCACTGGCCAGCTGGCCGCCAGCAGCATCACCCAGCGCAGCCCGATCCCTTTCCGCCGCTCCGGTGGTGTCCGGGTCAGAACCCGCTCCAGCGGTGACCCCCTGAGGGGAGGGGACCGGGTCAGACCCCGCCCCGGGGGTGACCGCGGAGCCCGCTACGTCCTCCTCCTTCAACTCGTCCCTGACGGAGACCATCTCATCTGCTGACGCCGACGCAGTGTCGACGGCGACGGTTTGGGCGGCGGCGCCTGCGTCTGCGGCGCCGGCCTTGGCGGGACGCTCCACGTAGAAGAGGATGTAGGCCTTGGCCTTCCTCACCGTGTCCTCGCTGCTCACCGTCACCGTGCTGTCGTTGAAGTGGTACCAGCGGCCCTCGTGGCATCCGTACGCCGTGTAGTGCCCCGAGCCAACCCTGCAAACAGCAGCACACGGTTACTTCCCTTAAGGCTTTGAGAGAGGCCACGCCGCAATGCAACACCACCACCTAGTGGTCGCTGATTTAACTCTGTTTAAAGGTCCCATGGCATGAGAATCTCACTTTGAGGTTTTTTAACATAAATATGAGTTCCCCTAGCCTGCCTTCAGTCCCCCAGTGGCTAAAACTTGCGTTCGGTGTAAAACGAGCACTAGGTGTTCTGCTCGCCTTTGAAAAAACGGAGGCTCAAGCGCGCTGATTTGGAATGTGGTCCCATATGTCATCATAAAGGATATAAGCTCCTCCCCTTTCTCTGCCTTGCCTGCCCAGAGAATTTGGCCCGCTAATGAGACACCACCGTGCGAGCACCACATGTGCGTGTGTGTGATTACACACACTGTAACGCATGTGTTTGCTGTTGGTATTATGGCGCATAACACGTCGGTTCTTTGAAGTCTCTTGTATTTCGAAACGAGACTGTAGTTGGGGTTATCTCAGCCATGGTTGAGAAGGAATTGGGGGAAAGGAACTTTGGCTTTGACTCCCTGAAATACATGAACTGCGACATGCTGCCTGCCGCCAGCAGGCAGCGCGCGGTTCAGTCTACTTCAGATTCATGTGGTGTACACATGAATCTGTGATTCTGCACCACGGCTGAATTTCAGGAACGTCTTTAAATACTGTGTTTGGGACCTACCAATATCTATATTAAAGCATCCATAAAGCAGCATGCCATGGGACCTTTAATCATTACCTTCAATGTTGTCCGTGAGATTAGATATATATTTCATCATGAAATGACGTGACATGAAATCGCTGACTCTTCACTAAGGCTCATTTAAATTCGTACGAGTGATATGAGGTGAGGTTTATGAGGTTAATTTACAACCACAGCTTACCCAGATCCGTGGTGGACCACAACAGCAACAAGGTCATAGAGGCAACTCCCAGGCAAAGATTTTTCTGGCTGCAATACAAATCAACAGGTATGAATCACTACAACTAGGTGGAAGACTGCATTATTCATCATCAGTGTGTGTGTGTGCGTGTGTCTTGTCTTGTCCGTCTGTCAGGGAAGAGCAACACTTTGATCCATACTTAATTTGTGTGTTTTATCAAAGAAAAAACGTTCCTACATGCTAAAAGGCCAAAGGCATGTGGAAATGGGAGCATTGGCTGAACCTTAGTGAGGGTGACTGGTGACTCACTAGAATACGTTTCCTGATCCACAACTGAAGCAGACCCTGGCCTCCTTACATACACGACCCACATTCAACTAGATGGCTGCGGACACAGAGGCCCTCTTGGACTGCAGCCCAAGGCCTCTCTGAGGCCACTTATCATTCTGATTTTTTTGGGCTAAATTATAAAAAAAACGGAAAAGTGCCGGAAAGCTTTCAAACCCAATTCATTTCAGACTAAAGTGATTAATTATTGATGTACCATTAATCCCTGTTCACTTAAATGCAATACTATTATGTTTTATTATCATAATGATAAGCTGCACACATTTCTATCCAAAGCCGAAGTCAACCGCTGCCCAGACAGAGCTCCACACGTCCACACACACCACTGTCCGGTGCCCCTTGGTCGTTATGTCTTAGGCCCAATCCCATTTCTACCCCTTACCCCTTCCCCTTACCCCTCCCCCTTGTTTTGAAGGGGTAAGGGGAAGGGGTAAGGGGTAGAAATGGGATTGGGCCTAACTGTATAAAAAAGGGGGCACCACCACTCAGCTCTGAGTCAGTGCAATGCTCTGTGAGAATATCCATCTCAAGAGACTTCACCTGGCTCTGTACGAACCTAATGCGTTTCTTTAGTCTGCCTGTCAATCACATGTGTGTGAAATGAACACTTCTCAATGGAAGAGAAATTAAGGAGCAGAGGGAGGGGACTTATATTTTTGTAAATTAATTTATAAATCTTCGGCTCTTTTCTGCTCACACTCTCAAATTGTACCTACAGAACCTATATGGAGCCGAGCTCATGTTCAAAGGGCAAGACCCTAGACTTATGCTCAGAGTTTAACTGGACCCAACATAGCCTCCCTCCTTATCCCCCACGCCCCTCCTCATCCCTTACTCTCATAAAAACACCCCTAGTACGCATTTATTGTATGTTTGCACGACCTGGCCCTCATGTATGCACTTATTGTATGTTGTACGTCCTGGCAATTAAAAATAGTACTTGGCATCGTTAAGCATCTTATCCTAGCTCCCTTTGTTGTACACGGGAATGGGTTAACCTAGCAATTGTAAGTGTAAGTGGCACATCCTTACCGTACCGACAGCAATATATTGCTTCTCTTTCTTCTGACAAATGTACTTATTGTAAGTAGGGTTGCCGCGGTGTGGACATTTTCACACCAAGTAATACGCTCGTGTCAACACCGGTATTACCGGTATACACGGTATTAACATTGAAACTAGGTCAACCGCCATCTTCTCCGTCAACTCTCCTCTCACACTCGGTGACAGCGGCTGGCAGCGCGCCAATTCTCGACGTCTTATAACGTTCTATATATAATAGCATAATATAATTTTGCATATCATAATATCACGCCCAAAAGCTCTGTGCGCGTCCGGGTGACCGTAGCGCGGGTAGCTCATGTAGGGATTGGGCTTCCCGGCGTTTGTTTACCGGCGTTGCTATGGTTACCGGTCTTGAAGCGCGCCAATTCTTGCGGCAATTCTCTTCCGCACAGAGCAGAACTGTGGCCTATTCTACACATTTTAATTTTCTTAATTATAATTATATTATTCATTTTTACTGAATTTGTTTTTTATTACTGAAAAAAAAAAACTCGGTGTTGCCGGTGTGCAACACTGAGTAATCGGTGTTGGCCTCAACACCGGTAACACCGGTAATACCGCTGCAACACTAATTGTAAGTCACTTTGGATGGATGCGTCTGCTAAATTCCCTAAATGTAAATGTAAACGTAATATTCAGTCGAGATATGTATAAGATATTGGGTGCACGATACGCAAGTCTGAATGAATGTTGACATTCACAGCCTCCCACTTGATCAAGGCATCGTTTTCTGAATCATTTGAGGGTCCCTCGTACCTCCAGCAGGAAGGCCCTCATGTCCAGGCTGTGGAGGGGGAACTCCACGTAGGTGTCCACCTTGTTCCTCAGAAAGGCCGTCCAGTGGAATCTTTTTAGATGGAGACACAAAACCTGAAACAAAACCACACAAAGATAAGATAAGGCCTTACCTCAAGTAAGGTAAGGCCTCCACAGTGAAGCCGTACAAGGGACATTCATTGAAGACAACGCACTTTTGAACGGGAATAATGCTCCTAGAAATGGTAGGTTATTGGTGCCTTATATAGCATCATAACAATTCAATCGCATATAGGTTAATTGTTGCCAAACGAACATGCTTGTAAAATGATAATCAGACCTTTGGCAGCTTCTGGATCCAGAATTTCTTTGTGGATTTCTGTCTCTTTATACACTTATGACACATGTAGAGCTCTGCGTCGTCTAGCTCCTCAAGGTCTGTGAAGCTACGCAGGCAATCTGAAGATGGAGCCACATACGCATTAGCCTACACAATCCCAGCGTATCAAGCCTGAGGGGTCTCCTCAGTTAGCTGTCACAATCAAACTACCCACGCTGAGGTGCTGTGGAATGATGCTCACCACTTAAAGTGCAAGTAGGCCCTGGTTCCTGGTCCTTGCTCTTCTTCTGTCTGAACTGACTTGGGATGTCCAACGACAGATCTAGAAATAAAACAACCCAAGTCTGCTCTAAGGAGATCACTTATAAGAGAGGAGTATTTAGAAAGTATGAAAAAAGCTCTTACCAAGGAACGGGTCAAACTTCCGGGATTCTGTCCCACAAATGAGACAGTTGACTTCATTCTGAAGTATGCCTCCAAAGATGGAAGTCACGACAGTGGTTATTCCATTTCTGCAAGAGGCGACACAAAATAGACTTTTACACATCTGTCCGAACCATTCAAACAAGGAGGCCCAAACGATACAGGGGTGAGAGCCGTTCAGTGAATGAACAATCCCACCCAAGGCAACAGCGCATGTGAGATGCAGCCGTCTATTAGAATAATCAGACAACGTTTTAAACCTTTCTATCCATGTATCCATCTTTTCACTATCCATCTACACCAGGCAGATAGTCTTTCAAATCATCATTTGATATCCTTTAATTTAATAAAAATATTCCAATTCACAAGATAATTTCAGTTATTTCTTCTTTGATTTAGTGAATATCGCGGCTCTCCGCAGATGACCTGATCTAAACATCACACAGCTCATTCTACATCTAATTAGTGATTGGATGCACTTTCCAATAAAAGGATGTGACGGGACTGAAGACTATCATCAAAAAGTCTGCAGGAGCTAGACCGGGCTGAATGGAGTCGCTCGTATTGACGGGTTTTGAAAACAAAAAACCAACAAAGGTTAGTATATCGTACATGCAACATTTGCCTGCGGTGGGGGGCAGCCGGACATGGTCTGGACTGGAGGCTGATGAGGGGACGCCGTTATGATTTCCCTGAAGTTCCCGGTGGAGGTGGTCCAAGAGGTACCGCATGAACTCGTGAGCGTCCTGCTGCTGGTAGCCCCTGGAGGTAACACAGCATGTACTGAGTGGAGCGTTTTAAAGTCATTCTGATCCAAAGGGCACGGTTTGTTGCTCAGAATTCAACCAACACCATTTCTTGAGAACCTATTTTAAATGAAGATCATTTTGAGTTGAAGGAAAACTTTGGGTTTTTTCAACCGGCACCCTATTTTCATATCCAAGGGACTAATGAGGACAGAAATTGTTGAGATTGGTCCAGCGACGAGCAAGAATGATGCAGCATCCTGTTAATGTGTCACCTAAGGTGCTTGTTTTTGCCACCTAAAGGGTCAGATTTTGTTCCATCATTATGGATAGGATGCCATGTCTGTTTGTTCTTGTGTCTAACCAAGTCTCTCTCTAAGAGAAGTCTTGTGAGGGTTGAATTGTTGCAGAAAGAGAAGAGTTGAAAAGTGAGAAGGGCTGGAGAGAGCAGAGTTTGATGTGTTGGCCTACAGAGAGCATAGCTTAGGGTTAACTGAAAGATTCAGGTGGAGAAGATTTGAGAGGGTAATGAATATAGGCAAATATCATGCAACAGCGTGATTTCAGAGCTTCTCCTTGAGCAATACTTGATTAGACAAAAAAACTTCATCAAGTAAAAAGTAAAGAAACAAGTTTGATTCTCTCTAGGGATCCGTTCCATAATGTTAGAATATAATCTGAGCCTGTGAGTGACGAAAACAAGCACCTTAAGAGGAGGTTCATTGACTGGGCGCTATTGCCCCAAAGGATTATATTGGAGTCTGATTACGGCAGCCGCTGTCTCACAATACCGGACCAATCTCAAAAGAACGTGTTTGCATCAGTCGCTTACATCCTAAATGATCAGAGATTTGGGATTTCAGGTTGAAATATCTTGAGGTTTTCCTTTAACTGCCCATTAGTTTGCTGGTTAGGGTTCCAAACATGTTAAGGTAACCTTGCTACTCTGGGGTATGAGCATAACAAAAGGTGAGTTTCAGTCTTTCAGTCCTCGAACAGTACATTAAGGATTAATGGATGGATCCCGGGTAAAAATGAATACATATATAAGTAGAATCGTAATAATAATTAATACAACATTGTTTTATATACATATGGGGAAACTAACAGGCAACTGAATACGAGAGCAGCAGTTTGACAGTGGTGGATGGACTTTAGCCTCTAGATGGCAGCAGAGACAGTCCCTTTCCAACTACACATTGCGTGCCCCTCCAGTATGCAAGTACCTGAAACTTGGCATGATCTTCCATATGGCGTAGAACAGGGAGTCTGGACTGAAGGCTGTCTGATTGCCCTGCCACAGAGAGCACAGCGTCTTCCTCAGCTCCTCCACCAGGGACCTGTTGAACCACACAGAGACGTCACGGTGTCTCTCTTCTCACTGCCAAAAGCACACATAAAGAAATGCAGTACATATCACAGATCCTAGTATCCAAGATGAAAGAAATGCCACTACAGATAAAACCAGGTATCGGTTAAAGCTGGGCAATATGTGGATATGAGCAGATGCCGGACTAGGCGTGAGTGTTTCATGGCATCAGCCCTTTTAAGAAGGAATAACTGACTTAAACTAAAATAAACAATGAATTCCCGTAAAATGTGTTTTTGTTGTCCTTAATAGATGATGCTAAACAACCAAATTGTGCCAAGTGTTTGAGCTACGGTACAAATTGACCAGAGTTGTGAGCAGGCTCAGGACCATGGTAAGCAGGCTGGATGCAGGGTGCCCGGGGGAGCTTACACACTGGTGTCTCCCTGGCTGCGGGTGTGGTACATCCTGCGTCCGGCCGTCTTGCCGCTGCGCAGTGCCACCGCCGGCAGCTCTTTGAAGTAACGGCTGAACTGCTGGATGTTGCTTTTGGGGAAATAAATGTTATGAACAAACATTATCTTAACTACATGATACAGAATATTTAACAATTATTCGCCGTAGAACAGGAGGTGAATAATTGTTTTAGTGTTACTACAAGTGAACACTCACTTTTTGCCGCGGTTTATTAGCGGGACGAGACGACATTTTGCGAGGAAAACAAGAGATAGCGAACCAATCAAATTGCGCCTTCTTAGGAGGTTCACGTGTAGCATATACTTAATCATATTATACATTGATACCACAACTATACCTTCTTCGATCGACACAAAATAAAATAAAAAGCATTAGACAATGCTTACAGTTTATCATGCAGATAATTACAAATGAGGCACGTTAAGTAGATATATCTTATGTTTCAGCACAGGCTGCATTTTATTTATTTGAACTTAAGACACAATAATAATAATTATCATTGAAAGACTCTACAGCATGGAATACAAATGTTTGTTCAAAATTGACATGTCCTGCCTCCATGCCACACCTACTAAATAAGCAGGTTTGTTATTAAATATGCTATATCAAAATCAGGACCAGCTTACTGATTACCTGAGAGACTGCAGAATAGCGTTCATGAAACATGTGTTGCCAAGGTTACGCAGGCCTGTGGCGCACAGAGCCAAGGAGAGACCCTGTCAGGATATAATAACAGTTAGTAGTTAGTTAGTTAGTCATCTCTCCATTTGAAAGCTTAAGATGCACAGATTCTGTTGAAATTAATAAAACATGTCACTTGTGACGCATACATCATCTTTGAACACCTTGCTGGGGAAGGCTAGGTTTTCCAAGTTCTTTCTTTTCCTTTGTCTGTCACCCATCAGTGATGACCTATGAGAAGAACAATGTTTTTAAATAAATCACCCTAAGTGGATAGTATTACCAGTATGGTAAACAATATGGATATGCAAGTTTCTCTTCTTCTCCATACTTACTTTTCCAAACTTTGAAGATGCTCTCTGACTTTTTGCACTTGACCGAGTTTGGTGTCATTAACTACAAAATCATCACACCTGTAACTGCAAAACAAATGTCAGCCAAGCAAACAACTAAATAACGATCACCTAAATAATACTAGTATATAGAGCATAACAAATATTAGTATGCTTAAAATTAGTATGCTGTGTACAGAACTTCAACAAGGAAAAATAACTACCATTAGCTAAATCTAAAAACTAGTTTTCCTCCTCCTGTACACCAGTCCACGCTGGTTATCTTGTGGTTGGGTTTGAAATGCCTGGGGATTTTTTACACCTGTGAGATGCCTAAAAGCTCCAGAGTAGAAACTGGAAAAGTAGACGACTTGTAACCATGACAATACACCTGCCATCCTTTTGTATTACACTATTCTACGAGTGCCCCGTACAGTGACCCATTTCACACTTGTTACCAGCGTTCACAGGGTAGAGCCTCACCAGTATAAGCTGTAGTTGCTGCAGTCCATACAGACTGAGTGATGGACCTTCTCCTGCTTCTCACAGGTCCTCTGGCTATTGCACGGGACTTGGTTCTCCTCAAAGTGTTTCTTTGCATGTCCACTGACATATCTATATGGGGAAAACAAGACATCTACTCATCACATTTGTGTTTGCATTGTTTAAATAGCAATATGTAACTTTTAAAAATGCATACAATGAGTAATCAAAAGAAAAAATATTAAACACACAATTTTGATACTTTAGACAGTTTAGACAAAAAAATAACCAATAGCATTTACCACTAAAACAATGATTAATCTTATATTACTAAAAGGTAAATGCCTTCCGAAATCTGCAAAGCTATGCATCAAAACAAATGACCTAGTTATACGTTATTTATTGAGGATCTGGCGATAGACAAATCGCTTTGTCAGTATATGTCGGCTGTGCATCTAGTTTCAATACGATACAATTGGAGAAAACGTCAGTTTGGGCGTATCCTATGATTAAAAGGATGGAGAAACAGGTCCTTCTCTTCCTCCAATGTGTTTGGTACGTATCTGAAGTCAGCCTAATCTAGGTTCAGGGATCAGCCTGATCTAGGTTCAGGGGTCAGCCTGATCTAGGTTCAGGGGTCAGCCTGATCTAGGTTCAGGGGTCAACCTGATCTTGGTTCAGGGGTCAACCTGATGTCGGTCCAGGTGTACTTGCCTTCCACAATGCACCAGCAGACAGGTCAGGCAGACCCAGGGGCTTTTGTTCGATCTGCAGACTGAAAACAACGCGACACGTCAAATACATCCAACATCAACTAATTCCGAAGTGACACACAAACACATCGCTCCATGCTTTTATCATCCTCCCCAAAAACGCCCAACGTTACCAACCTAAGAACTATGCTTTAATAGAGCGTTTGATTAAATGTTAATGTTTATCCTACCGTTGCAGCACCAGGACGACGGGATACCGTTGGGGAACCTGGACGGGTCGACCGTCAGGCACACGTTGGAGTGTATGTGAGGGCACTCCATCAGTGTAGGTAGACAGTACCTCTGTCTATTATAACCTGTTAGCCGAGGCTTATAAGGGGCTATTGGTTCTCCAGCTAACAAACCTACTAAGGGTAACTAACTCGTTGGCGCTACCATATGTGAGCATACTAAATGGTTAATTACATAGTCAACATGTCGAGTAATAACGTGATTGTATGGCATTCCGACATAGATTTGCACTGTTTTTTTCTTTTTAATGAAATTAAGATAGCATTCGGTAACTAGCTAGCGCATCGGGCGTAGCAAACCGTATCGTAGGGAAAAGACGTCACATTGACGGAAATGACGTTGTCATTGAGAGATTGAAACTACACAATAAAAGTCCTTCCAGTGCTACCCATTGTGTTTTAGGCTATGGTTTTAGACTAGGAGAGTCGAGTGTTTGGGTTCGTCTGTGTAATGGCTGCGGCGATTTCACTGCCAAATATGTACCTTGTTTTTCTCTTGAACGGAAAAGATAAACTGGTGTTCATTTGAACTTGTATAACTTTTGTTTGTGTGACATATATAAGGAAATGTACTAATGTTTTGGAGGATAAGCTCAAAATAGGTCCGTAGGTATCATAATCAGCAAGGTTCTGTCTGTATTTTTCCTTTGATCGGCTCAATAAAATGTGTGAAAACAATTATTAACTAGAAAATGCATCTGTGAGTGCTGTAGTAGGGCTACAAAATGAGGTTGAAAATATTTTTAAATAAAGCCACAAAGACATAAAGAAACGTTAAATGGCTTAAATCAAGTGAAGGGATTTAAACAAAAGTTCAAAAGTCTAAATGGAGTAAACAAGCACACCATTTAAGAAAATATAAATGGTTGGAAACAAATAAAGTGACACCTGAATGAAAAGCGCAAAGCAATGCTAAAAATGCAGAAATGTAAAATGAATTGAACTGAAGAATCTGAAAGGTCAAATGTATTACACTGTGTGTGTGTGTGTGTGTGTGTGTGTGTGTGTGTGTGTGTGTGTGTGTGTGTGTGTGTGTGTGTGTGTGTGTGTGTGTGTGTGTGTGTGTGTGTGTGTGTGTGTTTAAAGGGACACTGTGTAAAAATTACTCCCATCTAGTGGTACAATTGTATATTGCATTCAAACTAATAGTGCTCGCTTGTTCAAAAACTACGGTGGGCAGTATGTGCCAAGAAGCTGTGTCATGACATCCAATACAACCTCATCGAGTCATTCGAGTGATGATGAGGTTCGTTATTTCAAACAAATGTCAAACTGCATTGAATCATTATTGTAAGCTAATGATGTATGAGTAATCATTCAGTCATCATTCACGCTGGCTCAGAGTGAAAATGCGTTTGCATTTCCTGTACCACGTAGTGCTTTTTGTCCCTCTCGGCAGTTCATAGACCGGAAGAACATGGAAGCCTCCATGAGGCTTACCGGTCCTATGTTACTTATTAATTATTCTTCGCTCAGGAGGATGAGTGAGATTTTTGGCAGCAATAATTTTATACCAATGAGGACTTATTTATGAATGAATACGTTGATTTTAGGTAATAACTGACATAAAATATTACACAGTGTCCCTTTAAGAGAATAGTGAGCCAGTGCGTGATCAAAAGTAGCCCAATAGAGCGGGAAAAACCGCCCAATCTGGCAACACTGCCTGTACGTCCTCCAAAAGTAGCCAAATCTGGCAACACTGCTGAACGTCCTCACGCGCCAGTGTCAACGAAGCCGGTATGAAATTAAAACTGTGATTTTGAATAAAGTTTAAACGATATCGAAATTCCGTTTAGGTATTATTAAAGTGTGTATTTTTTAAATGGTTTGAACGAAGCTAAACGGTGGAAAATGTATTTAGTTACGATTTAAACAGTTGAAGTAGGCCTACCAGAGCCATCCTCCCTTTGACTCCCATGTTAAAAAATATATAGTATTCTAAAAGTAGATTATCTTAAAAAGTATATATTTTTTCAAAAATCTGAAAAGATGCGCCGATTCCAAGTTATTCTAAACATTTTCTATTAAATGGTGTCTCTCGGTGAAAATTTGAGGAAGGAGATAGGTCCCAAAGTTTGTAGAGAATTATAAAGAGGAAAGAAAGAAAGAAGAAAACTTATGAAGAACAATAGAGCGCTGCATGCAGCACTCACCTATTGATAAAAGTGCTGTCGGACTGCTCTCCCTGTCCCTTCTTTATGTTAATTGCAACATTTGTGCAACTTTTATCATTTTTCTTTACTATTAAGATCTCATCCAATACCTTCAGAAATCATTACAACAGGCCTTCTAGATGTAAACCCACTTTGTTGCTTCTCTATCAATGTTTACTGAACATGTTTTGTTTCAGTTATGATGGCTGTGATTTAGTGTTTTCGAGTTCCTTTGAGGCATTACAATATTCCTGGGTGGGCGACTGTAAACCTAGATTGGCTGGAAGCTCGTCTTGATTCTAAGAAGCATTTGACTCATAGACAATATTTGACGACTGTACATGCAACAGTTTTGTTTTCCACCTGGCTCCGCCCCTTATTAAGCAACAGTTATCCATGGGCCCAAATATACCAACCAATCCAACTGGTAATAACCTGAGCACCGTCTGAGATGATCACCTGGGAATGAGGTTCTCAATGATATACTATCTGTGTTTATAATAAAGAGGACAATAATAAAATATACTATCATATTATGCATTATCATATCATAGCCATATACTTATGTTAACTTAAGTTTTTTAATAAAGTCAATCTTACAAAGACATCCAATACAGAAGGAAGGTCACATATACCAACAACATATTAACCTACAGTACAAGGATTCCTGATGAATTATCCAAATTATGCTCATGATTTAAAGTCAAACCTGCAGTGGTCAGCGATGATATGATGGCAAGATATGACTTATGCAGATGCAGACACACAGGGCATGGGTTTCACAGCTGATAACATCGATGCAAATATCAAAGAGAAAAGTAATACGAACAAATTCCAAATAGTGTAAGTGCTCTACTACAAACCACAGTTCTAGACCTGACACATTTATTTTCAACACCTTTTTAGGACTATAGCACGGTCTAGGTGTTGCTGTAGGAGATGTAGCGATGTCTTCATTCCAATTCAATAGCACTCACTTGAAGAGGGGTCTCCTCACGTTTGGGCTTCTTCGGTCCCTTCTTCTTGGGTTCATCCCTTGAGGACGCAAATATATCAAGAACAATCACTATTGTTCTCCTCGACACACATACGTCCTCATGAAAACGATAGGGTTTCATCTTCACTGTTTTAGGGAAATAGGAACCATGTTGTAAAGTAATGTCTTACTTTGACTTGACCATCAAGACAACCACTACGATGATGATGATGGCTCCGAGGATGCCAAATGAAATCCCGCAAATGAGAGCTAATGTATATGAAAAAAACAGGCATTCTCATATCAGAAACCAAGTTCACACATGATAAAACACTGTTCTGGAGACTCAAAAAGAGAGGATACAGAAATTTATCTACAAGGGCCTACATATTGTAGACCGTGCCACAAGTAAGGGTTATCGAAAAGTCTAGTTATGGAATAACTGTCAAACTTACAAATAAAAAAAGAGGCCGATGATTTAAAGGTACAACAACGACGTGGTTTGTAACCATTTGAATGATCCTCCTGAATACATCTACAATCGTATTTGCCTGTGTATGTTCAACAAAAATATGATTCAGGTTTGATATAATCAATTTTTGTTTGTTTGTGGCTTAGTGCAACGCGACATTGTACAGCAGTTTGGTAAAAACTGGTCAAATGTGATCTATAAATAAATGTGATTTGAATTGAAAAATAATGAATTGTCTTCAACAATACAGTACAGTATATGAGTACAACCATAGGATGCGGGGCAAGCATTGATGATCTGACTTGTCTATACTTACCAACGGGGGTGTCTGATTCAGCCTCCTCCTCACCTTCACCCTCATCTTGGAGATAAGATATTAAACTATTACGGCTGGTCAACCACCAATACGTAGTGTAACACACATAAAGATAGCAATGTGTATGTAATACAATATAATGCAATATGCATCCTCACCATGAATACCATCACAGGTTACATTGCACATTTGCTGGCTCAGGAAACGGTTGCCATTTCCAAGGCATCCCTTCCACAAGAACGGTTTGCATTTGTCATGAATAGAATCATAGAAGAAGCGCAAAGAGTAGCTCGTACATACACTCCCCTTGGCTAAGGGAAGGTGGCAGGCTTCTCTTTCTGTGAAGTAAAATAAAATACACATTTAAATTATGCGACTACTCTAACTACTGCTCCAAACGGCATCACAGCAAAGGACATCTTCAGTATTTTGACAGTGTCACATAATGGCCGTGTAGATACACAGTGTGTCATTGACAAGCGACTCATCAGCCTAACGAGTCACACCTCCACCTGAATTGAGCTGAGACCATTAACCTCTGCTCCACATCACCCTGCCATCCAAAGACCATTCAGAGATTGATACGCAGGCCTCCTAGGTTGCCCAGATTAACTGCTGGACTGTGACTCTTTTAAGTCCGTCTTTAAAATCTTTCCAACCTTTTGGTTGGTCTGTTGGTGGTTGTGGGGGTCGGCTTAGCTCAGGAGGTAGAGCAGTTGTCTTGTAGCCGTTAGGTTACTAGTTCGATCCCCAGCTCCTCCTAGCTGAGTGTTGATGTGTCCCTGAGCAAGACACTTAACCCCAACTGCTCCTGAAGAGCTGGCTGTCGCCTTGCATGGTTGACTCAGCCGTCGGTGTGTCAATGTGTGTATTAACCCATGTAAGTCGCTTTGGATAAAAGTGTCTGCTAAATGCCCTAATTGTAATTCAAGTCAGTTGTCCTTTCTTACCATCCTCAGGGTATCTCTGCTCCGCAATGGCGGAACAGTTTCTCACACAATCTCTCTCGTTGGTGAAGCGGTTCTGGTTCCCGCCTTGGCCTTTGTACATGAAAGGGTAGCAGTTGTCATCGCTGGCATCGTAGAAGATTAACGTCGCCCGGTCGGAGCCTGTGCCTGCATCCGAAGGCAGTTTACAAAAATCTGTGGAAATAAATAAATGCATTTTTCTTTGGTCTGTATTTTAAATTGTATATCTAAATGTTCTCAATATTTATTTTAAATGAGAAAGCTTTTGTTTGTGCGCTTTCAAACATTGGCTGTAGTGCGATATGGCTTCGATGCATAGGTAATATTTAACCCGGTTGGAGGTCCACTCCTATTTATGACTGCAGTAAAATATGTCATTTACGATGTCTTTGCTCACCCACTCTTTATAGATTTAACCGTTGGCTCGGAGTTTCAAACTCTTCCTCTAACAGTGAAGGCTTACAAACTTAACATCAACTTGAATATTTCAATAAAACTAACAATAAAGCCACATTTTTACCATCCAATGCAACATCTTGGTGTTTTTTTTTTTTTTATGTGCCATTAGCTACATTTAGTGTTGAAATAAGTGAGTCTTGCATTGAGTTCACCTTCTCAGAACAATAACACTCAGAAAGCAGTTTCTGTTTTAAGAAGGCAGTTATTATGGAATACGTTCTACATGATCACGGGTACAATTCTTTTTTCAAAGCAGACGACGATCTTTAGTCGAATCTCCATTGCTTAATTGGCTTCAGAATTTCATACAGGAGATTGTAGTAAAGGCTGTACTTTTAAATCCTTCCTAATAATTGAATTAGTTTTTTTCTGCGAATTCATTCATCTAATTAATTATTTAACTGTCAAAATGCATAAAGTATCCACAAAGTATGCTTTTTTTAAAATTAGGAATTTATTGGCTACATAAGGTTTTTCCTTTTAGACGCAAATACAGATTGAACAGGAGTTGACTAAAGGAGTTGTAAAGGGTCTACCTGGAATGTATGAATGGCTGGTGTGGAATGCTGCTAAAAGGATTCCACACAGTAGAAGAAGCTCCATCTTGCTGCTGCTCTAGGCTCGCCTCGCAGAATGAAATGGAGTGCTGGAGAACTATGGCAGTTAGATTTCAGTTATTGACCTTTGGACGTTTAGCTACCTATGTTTTACAGCTTTGGGACAAGCCTATTTCAAGCAAAGTTCATTCTTGTGCATCACCAAATCAAAAGTGGCCGGATATATAGGCCAACATATATGTTTTCGTTTTGTATAATTAAGCACAGAAAATAAAGCGTGAAATTGTACAGCAGTTTTGTAAACACTGGTCAAATGTGATCTATAAATAAATGTGATCTGAATTGAAATATATGAATTGTCTGCTACTATACAATACAGTATATGAGTACAACCATAGGATGCGGGGCAAGCATTGATGATCTGACTTTTTTCTATACTTACCAATGCGGGTGTCTGATTCAGCCTCCTCCTCACCTTCGCCCTCATCTTGGAGATAAGATATGAAACTATTACGGTTGCTCAACCACCAATAGGTATGAGTGTAACACACATTTGCTCACCCAATCTTTATGGATTTAACTGTTGGCTCAGAGTTTCAAACTCCTCCTCTAATAGTGAGTGAGGGGCCTGGCTCCAGACATCCACCCACACATACTTCCGCTGCAGACCTCCACCCACACAAACATCCACCAGCACACCGGAAATTGCAATCCAAACAAATAACAAATAACGTTACACCAACATGAAGCTGTAGAAGTTGTTTTAATCCACACTGATGGTGGCTAACGCTAGCTAGGTTTTATTTTTGCATGATAGGCAAATGTTTTTTGTAAACGTTGTGTAGCCTATAGTCGTTCTTATTAAACGATTTTACAGATTTGTAGATATGTTGCGAGTGTAAACGTTTTTAAGATGTTGACTTTTGACAGTGATCTGTAGTCCAAAAATCAGTTAAGTTGTAATAAAATAATGAGCACGAATTAAATTGACGCAACTCGTTCTGCTTTAACTAGAGTTGCACCTATCAGCTGTGAACATTTACATTTACATTTAGGGCATTTAGCAGACGCTTTATCCAAAGCGACTTACCATAAGTACATTTGTCATAAGAAGTGCATCAATATATCGCTGTCGGTACAGAAAGGATGTTCATAGAACCAAGTGCAAGTACCACAATCGCTAGACTAATCAATTCCCCGTGTTACAGCCATGAGCAGCTACTGCAGTTGCTACACAGTTAAGTACTATAATACAATACAATACAATACAGTGTACAATGGTGGCCAGAAGGGGGAGGGTGGCTATGCAGTGTCGAGGTGGACTCTGAACAGGTGAGTCAGTCTTTTTCGGAAGATAGTGAGCGACTCTGCGGTCCTGAGAGCGGCAGGGAGCTCGTTCAGCCACTGAGGTCCCAAAACCGAGAAAAGTTGTCACTTTGCTGAACGGCCTTTGCTAGCTCTTAGCGATGGCGGTTCCAGACGTCCAGCTGAGGTAGTTGAGCGGAGGGATCGAGCTGGGGTGTGTGGCTTTAGCAATGCTTGGAGGTAGGCAGGGGCAGTTCCATCGACTGCCTTGTATGCCAGTACCATCGTCTTAAATTTGATGCAAGCATGGGAGAACTTCGGTAGGTTGAACACGAGGCGCGCTGCCGCATTCTGGATGCGCTGCAAAGGTTTAATCGCAGAGGCAGGAAGTCCAGCCAGGAGTGAGTTGCAGTAGTCAAGGTGGGAGATGACCAGTGATTGGACTAGAAGCTGAGCTGCTTCCCTTGTGAGGAAGGGCCGGATTCTGCAGATGTTCTAAAGTGCAAATCTGCGGGATCGGCGACCGCAGTGATGTTTGCAGTGCAGGATAACTGATTGTCCAATGCCCCACCGAGGTTTCTGGCAGTTGGAGAGGGAGATACAGTGATGTTCTCGACGGTGACCAGTAAGTCCATGTATGGGCAATCTTTCCCTGAGATTAGGAGGAGCTCGGTTTTGTTGAGGTTAAGCCTCAGGTGATGGGCAGTTGTCCAGGTGCAGACGTCCGCCAGACATTCCGATATGCGTGTTGCACTCAGGATTTTATCAGATGAGGGGAAAGAGAGAAATAGCGTGTCGTCAGCATAGCAGTGATAGGAAAAGCCGTGTGATGTAATTACCGAGCCCAGAGATCTGGTATAGAGGGAGAACAGAAGAGGCCCCAGTACAGAGCCTTGAGGGACACCAGTTTCAAGCGTGCAAGGTTTGGACAAGGAGCCATTCCATGTCACTTGATAGGTGCGGTTCGTCAGGTAGGATGTGAACCAGGAAAGAGCAGATTCAGCGATGCCAAGTTCGGCAAGAGTGGCAAGAAGGATCTGGTGGTTCACCGTGTCAAATGCTGCGGAGAGGTCGAGGAGAATGAGAACCGATGAGAGGGACGAGGCTCTGGCAGCATGGAGGGACTCAGTCACCGTGAGGAGAGCCGTCTCGGTGGAGTGTGCCTTCTTGAAACCTGACTGGTGAGGGTCACCAGTCTGTAAGCCTTCACACCCAGGGGGTGTGAAGGCTTACAAAGTTAACATCAACTTGAATATTTCAATAAAACTAACAGTAAAGCCACATTTTTATCATCCAATGCAACATCTTTGTGTTTGTTGGTTTTTTAATGTGCCATTAGTCATATTTAGTGTTGAAATAAGTTAGTCTTGCATTGTGTTCACCTGCAGAACAATAATACTCTACTCTTCTACATAATTACGGGTACAATTCTTTTTTTGAAGCAGACGACAATCTTAGTCGTATCTCCATTGCTTAAAAAACAAATAACAATAAAACAAAGTTGAACAAGAATCTTTCACAAAATATTTATTTTATGATCTTGATTTTGGGTTACCTTTTTTTGTTCCATATTTTTTGTTATCTAAACAACAGTGGTGTTTACAGCCAGCAACCGGAAGGTCAAGGGTTCACCACTTACCATTGGCGACAGGGTGCTTGTTGTTGCCAACAAGGTGAAAGAGAAAGAAGGAAGGTAGCTGCCAAATGGGAGTCGACAATGTAGAAAGCTGTGGCTGCTAATCCTGACATCAATGTTTACAAGATCAAAGACATAAACTCTGACAAACTGAAGTATCTACTGCTTCCTGTGAACTTCTTACCGATTGACGATGGACAAGAAACCCACACCAGTGGCATTGGTGAGGTGGTTCCTGAAGTTCACCCTTCAGAAGAAGTAGCTCACAATGGCAAGGTGGCGCCTGAAGTCGACCCTTCAGCTGAGATGGATGTCAGTGAAGAGATGGTTCCTGAAGTCAACCTCCCAGATGAGATTGATGGCAGCGTTGACCGGACTGTAAACTGGGTGCTAGCCAGCCCTGATGATTTTGAGATGGAGGATCAGCAGACACGTCTCCATGAAGCCCATCTGAAATGGTGTCAGAGCCGTTTGACTCAGCTAGTGACATCAGGAGTGATCAGAGGATGCAGGACAGGGACGTACCCCCTGCAATCAATGATCAGATGTCCTTACAGTATGCAGTCAACCTCTGGGTTTTAGAACACAGCAGCCCCAACCAGACGAGGCATGGCTGTCAACCCTCTAAAGAGACTCATTTGCAAAATGAATGAGCAAGTGCTCGACACTCCAGAGTGAACTCTTTCATTCTTCTAGTTAAAAGCTTGTTTTGAAATTCAACCATAGGTACTCGATGTCAGTCTGAAGACACAGTTAAAGATAAGGATCAGACTATCAGAGAAATAGCAATATTTGAGGTGTAACAGGCATCTCTAGTCTACTTTTAGTTTTGGGTAAGGCGCCATCCCAATCTTTAAGTACTCCTTAGTTTGAGGTCTCCTTAATCGACAGCTAGTGATTATTTTTTAAGTGACAGCCTATTCTTTCTCTTCTCTTCTTCACAATCTTGTGGCCTAAGAGATATTTCTCTATCTCTCTTCCTCTCGCTTTTAGTGAGTGTTTTACCGGTACGCAATGGCGGTTCTACATGGAGGCCTACGGGGGCCAGTGCCCCTGTAGACATGTCCTTGGCCCCCCCTGTGCCCCCCCCCCGTGCTGACAAAATAAAACAATTATGATTTTACACGGGTAAATTAGAGTGGCGCACCCAAACAACATGCGGCTGCTGCTCGGTAAATGAGAGCTCAACGACTACACTTGGAGAAAGGAGCCACGATTTCTCCTGTTGCAAGAGTCGAAGCTAAGCAAAAACGATTTAATTTCGTAGTGACTTGTTTTTCTTGCACATAACCGTGTTAATTTAGTTCCTTACACAGATGATGAAATAAAGTTTGTAAATGTCTGGTCTCGATATATTTAGAAACTTAATCATATCTAAGCAAACTCATCAAAGCAGAAGCGAGTATACAAATCTCAGTATCCTTGCTAGGTCTAGGCTACACAATGCTGTGATGTTAACCACGCATTTTCATCCGTTTTTGCTGCTGCATTGGGATAACAAATGCATTTGAGTAAAGAGTAGAAGGCTATATGCCTGTGTTAAGTAGGGAGGGATAGCTATGCAACGAAATTGTATGCCTGCCCCGACGTTTTTTTTCTTTAATAGCAGCTATCATGACATGAAGAAACAGTAGAACAGAAGAACCCTTCCTGTAACCAAAGCCTCTTGGGAACACAGGTTCTCCACACTGAAACAGATTAAATAAATAGGAAATGGCACATTGTTTTGGAATTCGTTGTACCCTGGAGATTTTTTTTCACATTGACACACTGTATTTTGTACCCTGTACTGTATTTTCTACTTTCATTTTTTATGGCCCTACCTCTCTTGCACGCTTGTGCAAGAGAGGTAGGACAAATGTTTATATGATTTTGATGATTTAGGGCATAAGCTCCATCAATTTAATATAGTTTGCCAGAAAAATACAGAC
Organism: Gadus morhua; assembly: GCF_902167405.1. Lineage (NCBI taxonomy): Eukaryota > Metazoa > Chordata > Actinopteri > Gadiformes > Gadidae > Gadus > Gadus morhua. Next base: position 21,875,600 of record NC_044056.1, read on the forward strand.
TGGTGAAGTTATAAACTCTTGTACAATTTTTTTTTTTATGATTTTAAATAAATTAAAGTTTATAATCTTTAAATATCCTTTTTTGCGCCCCTCTGGTTAAACACTGGGCCCTCCTTGGCCCCCCAAAATGTGTCAAGAACTGCCACTGCCGGTACGTCCCCAATTTAGCAGGATTTAAGGGGGTTGTATCATGTTACGGAGTAAATGTCTGCTTGTAGTTATTGTTAAATCCTGTATCATTAGCTCAAGACTCTAAAATATTTGTATACAGTGTTGGATTATGGGTATCCTGCAGCAGGAAAGACAATATAAATAGACGATGAGCAAAGAAACGGGTTAAAATGAAAAGTCATTAAAAGTCATTGTTTATCATTGTATTCTAAATGTGATTTATTTCTAGACTTTTGATAAATGCCATCCTATAAATAAATAAATACATATAAAAAAGTGATATTTGGCACATTATTGTAACACTTTTATTTGATTTTCTATTTTCGTTTAACCTTGAAGCTATTTAAATTGTTGTCGTGCAACTCGTAATATTACATTATTTTATGTCTAGGCGGTTGCTCATGCTCTGTATTAATATCTGACGAACCACATTGTGCAGGTAACCAATTCGATTTGTTGTTTAAAGGTTGGGTAGGTGATTTGCGAAACGCCAGCAGATTTTGAAAATACACAACTCAAATGGTCCTACCCCCTCTCCTTCAACGCTGACTCTGACTCCACCCATTCCAAGTACCTGGACGCGCAATCATGCACGAGCGCGAACAGAGATGCGCGAGAGCGAGCCAGGCTAGCGTAGGTTTTCGTTTAACAACATGGCACTACATTCAGCTGTAAGTTGCACCCAGTACCGCAGGAAGTAGGGGTGCTGGGGGTGCTGCAACACCCCCTGTCCGAGGCCCTGTCTTATCACAGAAAACGATCATTTCTAAAAACTCCGGCCAAAGTGGAGATTTCTGAAAACGCCGGTTATGTGTTGTCGTGTCAACGGGGAGAAACAGGATTTTAGGTTCTGAAGCGTCACATTATACACCAGGAAATGCTTAACGTCATGTGAGCGCCCGCTGTACCGTATTGGTCCGAATATAAACACAAACCCCATTGTAAGACGACCTATATTTGGAAAAAAGATTTGAAGACCAGATCCGGTTTTTATGAATAAATAAATTGTATTAATTGAAATAATATACGAAAATAAAAAGGCATCGAATAAAACACTGCATTGCCACTAAACAGTAGTGCAAATAGGCCGTACTGATGTGTACACCAAAGACTATTCCTGACACTCCTCTGCCCCGCTGTGTTCGCTCTGGCTGTGGTCGCTCCGAACTGTTTCGGCCCGTGGCAAAGCGAGTCATCCTCGCTGCCGTCCAAGGCATTTTGAGACGCAGCATTTATTTAATGCTCATATGACCTAGTGCTGAAAAAAGGTTATATGAAAAAGTGTGAGGGTAGCGGTGGTGCGCTAAACTTGTTCTGTGAGCAGCTGGATGTGAACAATCGATTTTCAACTGTGCGCGCATGCACTGGTGTAATTGAGCTGCGCTGCTATACATCTTTTTTATCAATGTAACGAGTTGCGAGTCTAGTGCAGGCTGAGTTATTTTTTTCCCAGCACCCCCTGCTGAGAATACGTTCTCGCTGCTATGGTTGCACCAGATGTTATAAACATTAAACGGTCACATAAATCATTACTATTTTTAGAAAATGTATGTTTGTTTCATATAATTGTATTGGAAGTCCTGGTTTTCACTAGGGTTGCCGCGGTGTGGACATTTTCACACCGAGTAATACACTCGTCTCCACACCGGTATTACCGAGTATAAACGGTATAAACTTTGAAACTAGGTCAACCGCCACACAAGCATCGGTTTTTAGAACCTTCTCGTCCTTCAGTTGCCGCCAACGTTCGAAAGCAGCGCCTAGAATTATTCTTGATTTCAGTTTTTCTCTTTCAGCGTTTTTATTATCAATTACTCTCTGAAAAAGAGTTTTCCTTCTCTTTGCTGGTGGTGGTGGTGGTGGTGGGGATGGTGGCGTCTTGTCTGCCATGGAAATTGTCTTCTACTGCTAGGTCCAAATGTGGATTAACTAGTTCCAGTAGCTACCGCAGGATAACAACAAACAGGAGAGTGCTCTGGGTCACGAGCTCTGGGTCACGAGCAGGGCCGTAGCACCAAATCCTGGGCCCCTATACTATAGGTACTAGGGGGGGGGGGGGGGGGGGGCCGGTACGTAATTGTTATGATCATAATTTTTTTTTTTTTTTTCTTTTTTTTCATGGGCCCCCCCTCTGCCTTGGGCCCCCCCACAACTGTCCCCTTTGTCCCCGCAGTCCGTCGGCCCTGGTCACGAGTACTGCACGAAGGGGTCGCGCGCGGGGCGCGGGGGAGGGGGAGTGCAGTACGACCGTTTGATTGACGTACTTACTGTCCAATGCAATTCGGTGGCAATGGAAATGATTGGCTGGAGTTTTTCGAGCCCTGCCCGTTCCACAGATGATTGACTTGTTTAATTTTCATGTCAGTACTTCTAACTCAGTGGCTGTAAGCGGGTTATGATAAGGATTTCAAGTAATTTTGCAAAAATGGCCAAAAAAGCGAATCACCTACCCAACCTTTAAGTGCCATGTCTCGTGTAGGCTATGTTTTAAAATTCCAATCAATGGCTAGCCGTTCACGTCATTGTTCCATTCTACGCGCAGTAGGTCTACCGTTTGTCGCCACACGACATGAGTGGAGTGTTTACCTTTTTATTAGCGCCGTTGAGCGCGACAATCATTGAATGATAATGGATGGAGTAATGTTCTTATTCGTATGCTGTATGACAGATTGACATAGTAATTAAATATTTTTGATATGTTATTGGTTTTATACAACACTATGATCACCTTATTGTAATGCGCAGGATAAGAAAGACGATATGCTGCAGGCGGATCAGAATCATTCTCATGCTCTGTATTTGTATATCTGTCTGATGACCAGTGTTGGGCGTAACGCGTTACAAAAGTAACGCGTTACCGTAATATATTACATTTAGTCAGTAACGGAGTAATATAACGAGTTACTAACTATATTTCGGTAATATTATTAGTTACTGAGTCTGGTAACGCGTTACAATCATGGACATAATAAAGGATCGACCACGGACTGGAAAGTGGCCGCCAATTCATTCCTATACAAACTGCTCAGTGGCGCAGGGTAACATACAGGAGCGATTCGCTTCCGCGTTATGGGGCCAAGACACGTGGCCTAGTCCGTGACGTACCGGATGCAGAAATATAGAACGCATGCGTGCCCATCCCCCCACTCCGGTCCAACAACAATATAAAATGATACCGTAATGCACCTGTTCTTTGTCTTTGGATCTTTTGAATAAATGGATCAATACATGATGAATCACAATGATCGCAAGCAGAGGACCGTGAGAGTTATTGAGCAGCAGATGAACAGTCCAAAAATCGAACACGTTAACGGAGCACTGAACTAGGCCCTCTCGGATGCCATTTGTTTCACTACGACTCCTTTCAGCTGCACACCCCTCTTCCCCAGCGAGATAAGCAGTGGTGTAGTCTACGTGATACGCAGGTATACGCCGTATACCCACTAGGAACGCACCAGGATTTGCGTATACCCACTTAAAAATGTGCACGGATACGTATCAATCGTCTTGTGACAGATCTTTCACTTCTGTGTTTATTTTTCGGAAATATCGGTTGGGTATAACTGCAATAAAATACTTTAAGCAGGGGAAGTTATCTCCTACATTCACCATTCATAAAATTCCCGCTGCGCGCTCGCGCTCTGCCCTGTCTCTGTTACGAAGCGCGAAGCTGCCCCTGCTTGGCGGGCCAAGCCCCTCCTTCTCGCGTGTGCGTGTGTGTGCGTGTGTGTGTGTGTGTCCAGTCCTCCCGTATTAATGTGTAAACCACATAATAAGTAGTCAACAGAAGACAATGTTTTAATCCCACTTTATATCTCCTTGTTACTTTTAGATGAGAACCCCTGGCCAGCCTTTCAGACTGGGTGTCAGGCTAGGGAATTTAAAAACAGGCATCCTTGGTTAGAGTGGAGGGAAAAAAAGTTAGCTAAATGTCAGCCAACATACAGTTGGTATGCACAATTGAAATTCATAATGTTAATCACTATGCAAATGAGAGTATAGCTAATTCATGGTCATTTTTAAGGTGCAGTAATTTCACACTTTTACACAATTCAATTACTGTATGGTATGTTAGATAACAACAGTAAGAGCTCAAATTAGAGCGAAACATTAGTCTCCTGTCATCTCCTTCTCATGCACTGGTTAGCCATGGATGTAAACAGTTCATTAAATTATTTTGAGTAGATTTTGTCCTTGTTTAGCATGTGCTATTGCTACTATAGATATACAAAGGACAACTTGTAATTTTTGTGTTCTATTTGTTCAGACTGTTATTAAAACTGGTTCTTTCCATGATTGTTGATAATCGTTATACTCTTAAATCAGCGGGTTGTAGACCCCTGCGTTGGTGAGTGTGGTGCGACACCCCATAAGTGCCACACACGTACACGTACCGGTCGGATGGGTTTGTACGAGGCTGGGAGGGAATCATCACAGTATACCCACTACAATGAAATAGACTACACCACTGGAGATAAGGGTTAATAAAACGCTTGAGGTGGCGTTTTGAGGACATGGCATGAAGGTAATTATTAGCCTTTGATTGATATCCAGACATTTTTTGCGGAGACACATTCCTGTTCCCCACTTGTATTGGAGTGAACGGAGATATCTACTTCTGGGTCCCATGATTTGAGGGACCCGTCCACAGCCCGCTTAAACAGCTGCAATACCAGGCTTGGCCGCTGAGCACTGGTGGATTGCGGAAGTATGCAGTGTTCCTGGGGGCTTGGTTACAATCCGAGCCACACAGACTCCAGCCCTTGTTTGGCTGTATATTTTGTCTATTAAGACTTTGTTGTTTGGTCCTAACCAAAACATTAATAGGCTCTAAGCATAAGTTCCTTGTAAAGTCTCTGTGGGACTGAAATGTTGAATGTGTTTCATTATTTATGCTGTTCTCATGCTCTTTTTTATTACTGCTATTTACTGCTATTTCAGGGCAGGATATATGCTCAGGTTCTAAAATACTTAATTACAAAACATGCCCTGTCTGGTGGCTGTTAGACGTCATTCTTGAAGTGCACTTTTATTTTATTATTGAAATAGTATAAACTATTAACATGTTTGATTTCATGGAAATGCAACTTTTTTTGTTAAATGTTTGTGTGGCTGCACTTTGTAACTAAGGAGCTAATAAATGAGGCATAGAAAAAGAGTTTGTGTCATGTCGTGTAAAGGTTTTGGTTGTAAGTAACTTATTACTTATTACTCTACACAGAAGGTAATATTGTAAAGAAACTTATTACTTTCAAATGCAAGTAACTAGTAATATGAAATATATTACATTTTGGAAGTAACTTGCCCAACACTGCTGATGACTCATTCTGCAGGCAATAAAACTGCTTCATCCACAATGCAGTGTATCCCAGTCCATCCAGTACAAGCCAAACAGAACGCAGGATACACCTACCTTAAATGGAGAACACCTGTAACATATCAACTATTAAGTTGTCAAATTTAGGCACATTAACATGTAATCAATTGGGGTTGTCCCACGTAAAACAGGCACATGTGCCAAGCACAATCGCCTGAGCCCATTGGCCTACTATATACAGCGACTTTGTGCCAGGCCTATTTCCACCCCATTCGGTCACTGCATGGAACATCTGCCCACACCAATGTCAGCCACCTCGTGTGCAAGTCGCTCCGTGATGCAGGAACCCTCAGCAAGGCCCCATGCATACGTTGACCGCTCGGGTTGGCGGGCAGGACTACAGCCTTCTGTTCGCTCCTCGTTGGGTCGTTGACGTCCCAGCAGCGCCCAAGTGGTTGGTCTTGAGGTTGCGCGCAACTATTATTCTGCTACGATGCGGTGCGCAGCGTTGAGCTGTCACTCCACCAAGTCCTGATGGAGTCTGGAGGCTGGTTTGTAATTGGTGTGACGTTAGTCTTAACAGCGGTGGAACTGACATGATTGCTATAAAAGCAGGGTGTGCATGCAATTCAAACCCTGTTCCAGTGGCTTGCGTTTGACTGTGAGACAACCGGAGTCATTAAGATGCAGGTCCGGAGCGTCACACTTGCTGCTGTCCTTCAAGTGACTCTCTTTGGAGTTTTGCACGGTAAGATGCTTTTATTACATTTAGCATAAACGTGGGGCATAATCTGGGAATCATTTTAACACATTTCATAAAAAAAAAACATAGTTTAATATAACAAATAAGACCATTTATTTTAAGTTTGTGTCCAGATAGCAGCCACAAATTATACTTTGTGGTATTGATGATCCTAAAAGTAAAAAATAAAAATAGCTTATAAGCTATTTTTATTTTTTTTACTTTTGAAAACTATACTGAGACAGCTCCTGGTGTACTGATATAATTGGACTGGTGTTATTTATTTTACCTTGAGAAAATCACGTGATCCACTAACCTAAGCATGCATTATTGGTCTGTTTCAGCGGACAAGTGGACATACAATGGTAAGTGTTTGATAGTTGTATGTTATATAGGCCTATAATTGAAATTGTATGGCTTATAGCAAGCATACTGCATCTTCCATTTGCCCAGGTTTCCAATACTTCTGATGCAATACTCAATTAAAATATCATTAATTGCAATGCAAGCCATTAATGGTTTCAAAGTTAAAAACCTTTAGCATGACAGTACTGTCAGTTGTACACATGGAGGCCCTACTTCAAGTAATGTGTCCTTTTGGAACCGAGAGGAGAAGGAGGAAACAGTGACAGTTTTGAGATCTACAAGCACACCTGTTGAACTTTCCCTTCACCACATGCACAGATCAAGGACCAAGTAAAATAGGAAGGTTTGAAAGACTGATCCCTCTCTTTGGAACCCAGTAATTTATGGTTACACAAAAGACAGAAGCACGGTACACTTGGTGGCTGACCCTTGTGGTTGAAGGTAGGGTTTGTAGTTTACAAGACAAATTTACTTTTGATTCTATACTTTTGTGAGGAAACTTCCCAGAAGTAAATATTTGGCCCCCAACTGTGCTAAGGTACATGGTATTATTCAGCCTGGCACAAAAGGGTTGGTTCTGTTGGTTCTCTGTTTTCACCTTGACATGTGAGATATACACATATTTCCCAGCATGATTTACAGCCTGGACCCCTTAAAATAAATGACCATCTATGCTTCTAAAGATCTTAATGCCACTGTAATTAAAACCCACTTTATTTCAGGTTAAACTGAACATATATTGAAGTTACTTTAAACGGAACGGCTATTCCCAACCATCATTGGGTTCCTTCCTCATGCAGCGTGGTAGATTTCATCTACGGCTATAATCAAACAATAGAGGAGTCACAGCAGTCACTGTGATGGGGTCAGAGCTGAGTCATGTAACACTCCTTCACCCTCCCTAGGGGGGAGTGGGGAAGTGCTCCTTGGATCAACAAACAGTGCTTTTCTGTTGTTGTCCTTTTTATTTATATATTTGTCAGGAATGATGTAGAATACATTATTATACGTTTAGAGATGGGACTGCATTGAGGGTTTTAAGCCAAGGCTAATTCATGACCCCTCTCCAAAACGGTTAGTACAAATTAGCATTCCAATAAAGATGAATATCGTACAATTCCAGTTAGAACAAAAATGAATGTACAATAAATTAGCTACCAAAAAGTTATATTGTGATAAGAAAGATCAGAGAACCACTGGTGCCCAGAGGTACATCAGCCCTCTGTTATTAGGACCACTGATGGCCCAGTATTCAGGATACCGCCTTTAGTTCCCCCCACCCAGCTAGAGGGTAGTACCAAGATGGCCGCCAGTTGAACCTTGCCCTTGGGTATGTTCTTTACTTCTAGTGAACCCTTGAGAAGAGCTGTCCAACACCTGAAAGCTTTGTTTTCAATCCTCCCAAGTAAAATCGAACTATCCCTGAAACCCAGACAAAATTATCCCTTCTGTTTTTTGTTGGTGACCGATGTGCGAGAGTTCATGGCTTTCCCACCGACAGTCCCTCGACTGAGGTCACATGACGTCCGTCTGCGAACGACTTGACGTGCATGCAGCAGTGTCCATTTCTGGTGTTGTGCTTTAGAGTAAACCTCTCATTTAGACCAGGCGGCGTTCATTCTGTGTCTGGTCTAGCTAGAGGCAGTCTGGATTTGAGTCACGATCTCACACACACGCACACTCACACCTAGACACACTAACACATACTCACACACACACACACACACACAAACACAAACTCTCACACACACACACACACACACACACACACACACACACACACACACACACACACACACACACACACACACACACTTACACTAACACTCACAATCGACACACACTCACACACATTCACACACACACACACACACACACATTAACACACACTCGTGCACACAAACTCACAAACACCCACATACACTTTCTCACATACACATACACGCACCCACACACAGACACATTAACACACACTCCCGCACACAAACTCACACACACACACACACACACACATACACACACATGCACTTTCTCACACACACTCGCTGACACTAACAGGCGCACACACAGACACACACACACTAACACACTCAGACACACACACACACACACACACACACACACACACACACACACACACACACATACACACATATACACAGACACACACACTCTCGCACACTAACACTCGCACACACAAACACACACACACTGAACCACTTATACAGACACACGCGCGCACACACACACACACACACCCACACACACACACACACACACACACACACACACACACACACACACACACACAGAGACACACACACACACACACATACACACGCACACACAATCCACAACATGTTTCTCCCAGTCAGACAGCGGTCTAAAGAGAGGCATCAAACGGTAATCTGTAATCCACTCTGATAACAGAAAAAGTCCCCATTAGAGCAGGGACCAACTCTGGCCCTTCTGTCTTCTCATCCTTCTCTTCCTCTTTCACTGAATATATCTTTTTACTCACCCTTTAAGATGGCAATTTAAAAAGGTCACTAATCAAATTGCATTTATTTTTTAATCAATTATTTCTAGGACAATTTGAATATTGTGTCTGTAATCTCTTGACTTCTCCGGACTCATTAACGCTGTGTGACCTTCTTCTTCTTGCAGGACCAGAGGGAGAGCACCACTGGTCCAGGCATTATCCTTTCTGCGGTGGAGCGTTTCAGTCCCCAATAGACATCCAGACTGACCTGCTGAGGTTCGACCCCACGCTGCGTCCAATCGAGCTTCACGACTACAACCTCTCAGCCAATGAGCATCTTACTCTTGGAAACAATGGGCATTCAGGTGAGTAGGATATAAAAGAATATAAAAGTGGGAAGAATTGACAGTTTCCCCAGTTGTAAAACGTAAGCAGGTATACTAAACCACTTAATTTGTTAGCTCTCACTTACCATGGAAAATATTGTATTCATATTTTTCTTTGTTTCACAGTTCATATAAATGAGCTATACAAAATATAGCTGTGAGAATATATATTGACATTTAACGCGTAAATACAGTGTTAAATGTTTCATGCCTATATCATAAACCAAATCAAAACTATATTTTTAGCGCTTTAGCTGTGGCTTGCCTACAATAAAAAGATAGAAAAGTAAACCTGTTAAAGTCGGAGGAGTTGCCTATTCTCATCTTACTGACCTAATTTCTGGATCAAATTGAAGGAAAATTATGAGGCTCCATTTTCTGCATCAACCCCTGCAATCTTCTATAATCACTGTCTCACTGGCTCAGCTCTGCTTTCAGCCCAGAGTAGAAGTCTTTTCTGGGAAGCTGAACACTAAGGGGTTACTGACTGTGTTGCACCAGAATCTGTAAGAACCAGCCACAGCCTTTATCTCCTCTAATTATATTTGATAGAACCTGCATTTGGTACCAATGTGTACTTTCACATTTCATCGTCGACACAGTAAAAGTCCCACGCCAAGACTTATCATCTCTGATTGCTTCTGTCACAACAAGGTAAATATTTCCCCCAAAATGTTTGAAAGTGAGAGAAACAGTCGCTCTAATGACACAGTGGTCTAGAACGTGGCTCCACACAGCACCCTAAATACTTAGTTTGTTCAGTTCTTCTCTACACAATGTTTCTCTCAGGCAGGTCAAACCATGAGGCACGGCGCAGGAACATGTTATACACAGTACACATTCAAATGACGCGTTTGTAGCCACTTACACATACATAATGTCAGCTCTGAGATGCTCATGCTGACGTCATGCCCTCAGGGTGACGTCCACACAACACCGCTACCCGCTGGTCCTCCATGTCTTTCAGATGGCACACTGCACAGACCAAACAGATGCTGAGGGTTGCATTGTCTGCTGGCCTATATCATCCCCATAGAGGCATTATCAATGTGACTGACGTGACTGATGCAGGCTTAAGCAGCCGTTTCTATCCTCTTCGCATCTCTTCTAAGTCAGAGATGCAAGCATCTCTGACTTAATGATAAGCGTCCAGAGAGGTGTATACTCTACGCCACTTATCTAAAGCCATACCATATCTCAAGTAGAGGGTTGGAGAGCCTTTGAGAGACTATGGACGGCCTTCTGGCTTTTCAACAGCTTAACTCTCATGACGGCGGAAGCTGACCTAGAATTAAAAGAAATTACGCTTGGTTACGCCAGGTTACACTCCATTGTTAAGTTGTTGTCCCATACTGTCCTGTTGGATTTAGACGTGCAGGGAAAGGTGAAATCAAGTTCAATCGATGACGATCTTTTGAGGACTTTGCATCTCTGTATATGCAGTGCATACACTTCCTTCTCTTGTAACTTATTGACTTTTATTGTTCTTTATTGATCCCCCTTTAAATGTAGGTCATTCAAAATTCGATTTCAGCAAATGCTAATTCCTGCCCTCAGAATGGAAAACTCGAATGATGCCACGATAACACGCATGCCTTGTCTTCATATGGGTGAGAGTTGGTTGTCTCCTCTGTCGGTGGGCCTACAGTGCAGCTGTCCCTGCCCTCCAGGATGTTCCTCTCCAGCCTGCCTCACCGCTACTCTGCAGCTCAGCTTCACTTCCACTGGGGCTCCACCAGCACCCCCACCGGCTCCGAACACCTGGTGAACGGCAAGCGCTTTGCGGCAGAGGTAACCAGCGGACCATCAGTCCTGGATGGCCTTTATCTATAACCCCATATTCAATCAAGCTTTATTATTACAGCACCGCTCGAGCACACCGTCAAGAGAGGGCGCTTAACAAGGGAAGAGACATGAGAACAAAAAGTTATTGTTCAACATAATATGAAGATTGAAATAAAATATCTTCTTCATTAGCATTAAGATAATCCTAAAGCTTTTAAGGTTGAGTAATAAATATATTGAAAAATATTGATAGACAGAAGTGATCTTAAAGGTTGGGTATCACATGTGTGTGTGAGAGAGAAAGAACTGAATAGAGAGAGACCATGGTTGTTCATTAGTCTATGTACCTAAGCTAAGAGCAGCCTAATAATACTTGTTGTGTGAGTGAGCCACACGTTGTTGGCTCATTGTCGGAGGTGTTTGACTGGCAGAGGATCTGTCAGAGGGACCGGTGATTGTAATTTCATGTTAGGTCAACCGGTAGGTAAGATGAAGAAGTCAAGATGATGTCGTATACAAAAAAATAATTGTGATAATAATATTTTCATATTCGTAGCCCTAATTTACAAAAACAAAATGTTTGACCCATTTTTAATTAATAACTTGTTTTTCAATAACGATTTGTGCTGATGTATAAAGCATCAAATGCTCTAAGCAGTTTTTGCACACCCGAGAGACAGCAGATTATTTCATTTATCAGAGAGAAGGAATTACAATACATTTGGATAAATCCTTTCATAAAGATGAAAGGATTTTATGTCTGTATCCGTTCTCGCTTGTACTTCACTGAGAGAAGAAACTGGAATACTGTGTGTAACAACCTGTGCCTTTTACGGGACCAATGCCTCTTCTACGGACTCGCCGTAGAAGGTGCTGTGGTTTGAACGGAACATGTAAGTGGACACGTCCATGCTTGCATCTTTTAAAGTTTTCCCCCCTGAAACCACAGTCTCATGCTTTCCCTTGATGACATGCTTTCATGGATGGATGGAATGATGGAACATCAAGAATTCTTCCCAGAATTCACACATTTCTGGGAAGAGTTCACATTGTAACCCCTTTTTATCCCAAGACATGGCATTCTCTTTAAATACAATTCCCGTACATACTCTCTCTTGTATGCTGCCCTTGTGGTGCACATGCTTCATGTACAATACCATAAAGACCTGACAGATGTCTATTTCTGTGCCTGATTGGACTGCCTACTGTTATATACTGCAAGTACTGGCCTGTATGTATTGAACTGAACACAACTACTTGCCATTAGGGGTAGCTTCTTTGGCATGTCTTCTGTGAAAAATCATTTCCAAAAAAAAAATATATATATATATATCAAGAAATCAATATATATAATATATTTTAAATCTTTGATACCAATTTAACAAATGTGTATTATTCAGATTAATATGTGCCCTAATCACTTACTGAGAACAAGGAGACGTATGTGCAGGTATCAAATCAAATCTTGCCATAGCAGTTTCCCAAACTATGTCTCAAATGGAGGGAAGAAGAAGACCTGAAGAACACCAAAGAGAAACTGTTGAAACTGTTGATGTCTAGACGAAGGTCTCCTTGTCGTTTACAGATGCACATCGTACACTTCAACTCTGACAAGTACGCCAACGTTTCCATGGCTGTAGACAAATCCGATGGCCTCGCTGTCCTGGGAGTTCTGGTTGAGGTAAGACACCATGCCACGAGCCAGAGCCATGGCCGCTATACCAAACTGCCGTGATACTAAATGGTTGTGGTGAAAAATGCCTGTGATGCTGACCCACTCCACTACTCTCCTCAGGTGGGCGAGTTCAATCCAGCCTTCGACCAGTTTCTAAAGTTCATCAACGGTATCAAATACAGGAGTGAGTTCTAAGTCCCACTGGACAGTTGACTGGAACATTGACAACATATACATGTTCATGAAACACGAATAAACATATCAAATGTTTATTCTTGGGTGGCAGTGCCTCAGGAGTTAGAATGGGCTGACTGACGCTAGTTCAATCCCAGGCTCCTCCTAGCTTGTTTCGAGGTGTCCCTGAGCAAGACACCTAACCCAAGCTGCTCCAAACAAGCTGGCAGTTGCCTTGCAAGGTTGACATTGCTTTGGGTTTGTGAATGTATGTAGGAATGGGTGAATGTTAGGCAATTAATGTAAAGCCACTGGTTAGAAATGCCGTCAATTTACCATTTATGACATCTCAAGATACCTCTGTGATTGTTTACTACTCCTGATAGTCTGAGTGTTTCCATATTACATTTCTATGTGCTGGCTCCTTTTGGTCTTACAGAGTGACATTAATATTGTGAGCAATTCAACTTGCAGATCAGAGAGTGAAAGTGCCTGGTTTCAACATCCGTTCGCTGCTGCCTGCTCGTTTGGACGAGTACTACCGCTATGACGGCTCCCTGACCACCCCTCCGTGTTACCCCAGCGTGCTCTGGACGCTGTTCAGGAGCCCCATACAGATCTCCCCAAAGCAGGTGGTCCAACACAACCCACACCTCCAAATACTATTTACTCTTCCGTAATTAAGCAGACAATTTTATCCAAAGATATGTACAGGGGATTTAGGGACGTGTCATCAGGAGCAGGTCGGTGAAGAATGCCTTGCTCTATCCGTGATATCGGATATATAGCGTGATATAAGGACAACCATCTTGTTTGACACAGTCTTCTCTGTCTTCTATCGGCAGTTCCTATCCCTGGCTTCGGCTGTGTACTCATCCCGGGCCCAGGAGTCCAACTCTGTCCCTATGAACGGCAACTACAGGAGGCCCCAGCTCCCGGACCACCGAGTGGTCCTTGTCTCCTTCCAGGAGGGTAAGGAGAAGCACGCTTCTGTCTTTGGCTTTGCTTTGGATTTTACGAGGGGAACCTTGATTGCTGGAATGTTCTGCCTGCACCTCCTTAGCATGTGGGTTACTGGGATTGCCAGTGTGGCTGTCTGTGATTGCTTCTTCTCCTGCAGAAAGCTGTCAATCATCTTTTATTTTCTGCATGCAAAATTTAAAAGATTTGGGATTTCTTTGTCATATCTTTGTTATTCCTAACCCTTGATAATGATCACTGGCTTGATGAACCTGTTCAACATGTTTCAATACATTTCAATTAATCATTTCTGGCTGGTAATAGAGCAGAACATGAGGCTCACCAAATGTTTCCTTTATTGGCTATTTGGGAAGCTGCATGCTGTCATCGTCTTGTGAATATTCCTACTGGGAATAGGCTTTGCTGGTGGCAGGTTTGGACCGGGTAGTATGGCAATACTGCACGCTTTCTGGGGGATATGGCGTGTGCTTCACAGTAGTTTTTCATTTGTATTCACCACCACCGCTGGCCTCCCTGTTGCTTTCTTGGCCTGTGGGACAGAGGACCTGGAATGCCTTCATGTGGGCTTACTTTAACAAGTGCTGTGGTTGACCCTGTGTCTGCGGCAGGCAGAGGGCTGCATGGCATCCAAACTGTCACGTCTCCACTCGTGAGGAAGCAAATCATTCAGCAGCTGCTGGTGGGAGACCTGGCAGACCTGGCTGATGAAGGCCTGTACAAGCTGCTGCCAAGCGGCCCAGAGAAGCGGCTGGTCGCTGACAAGAAGAGGAAAGCCTTCAACAACCAACACGGACCCAGGACCCAGCATACCAACCCCAAGAAACAGCTGCTGCATCCTCCTCCTCCTCCTCCTCCTCCTCCTCCTCCTCCGAAGAAGAAGAGCCGCAGCCACAACCACCTCGGCGGAGGCATGGGGCTGACGGAGGAGGCGCTGTGCTACGTCTCACTGGAGCACCAAGTCCTCCATCAGGCCAGGCAGTCGCACACTGAGGCCAAGGTGGTTCACACCCTGAGAGACCTGGTGTTCCCTGACCTGAACCTCAGGAGCTACCTGGGCTGTAAGTCGGAGCTGGATTTCTCCACAATCAGACACATCGTCCGTGGGCGGCCAACCGACGAGGTTTTGGAGCTGGACGGCTCTCTGAGGAGGGCCAGTGTGGGGGTGATGAAGAAGTTCCCTTCCTTTGCCTCAAAGCAAGGCGTACCGGCGACTAAGTATGAGGGTGTCTCCAATGTGGCCGGGCAAGCCAAGACCCAGCCTCAGGGTTTCCCACACCCATGGCTCCTGCCCATGGAGTGGGAAGACTAGAGAGGAGATTGTGACCGTGTAATGCCCATGCTGACACTGTTTAGCCAGCCGGCCTCTCAGTGCGCTCAATCCCCGCCAGTAGCACCAGAAGTAGACCTATGTTTTAAATGCAGCTATTTGAGATGTTCTTTGGACCACGGTTTTGCCCAAACGATTGATTAAGTTATAACTTTGAGTGTGTGTACAAAATGATCATCTTTATTTATGTTTGAAACTGACTGACTGAAGATTGTAAACTTGGTAGCAGGAATCAGTTTCCCTTAATGATTACATTAAACATTACATAAATCAGACTGGGGCCCACCATGCAAGGCTGGGATGCACTCAAGGTATTAACAAACACTTTTTTGATAGCATCCACAAAATGGCATATTGTTTAGATTTGGCAAAAGCCTAGAACTGCTTTGTGTAAAATATTTTGATTCTGTTCACAAGACCTATGAGGAGATCCATTTTGCACATCCGGCTTGTATATTTATTCAGGTTTTCTAGCTAGCAATACAGCTTGCACCAGCACAATTTCCAGAGGACGGGTTTGAACGCAATATTAAAGCATTAGGTACAGCAGTAGTGCCTTGCTTAAGAAATGTTTATGTGTGAGTCTGCTGATTCCCTTAGAGAGATACTCAAGGGCTTGTCCCTGCTGTTTGGACTGCTATTCTATTGCTTGGATTGTACTTTTAAATGAGCAACATTTTAATAAAATACATATTAGTATGCGATACAATTTATTTCTTTGTTTGTATATTGTACTATTATAATAATAGAAAAATAATTAGTAGGAGTGATAGTGGTGGAAGTAGTGATATTAGTATTAATAGTAATAGCGTATTAGTATATAATATATGAATACATCATATATATTGATTACTGCATAGTAGATATAAGTACAATAAGCAATTTAGATGAGTTATTAAACAATGATCTGAACCTTAAAATCCACCTGACGGAGGCCTAGATGTAAATCATTAGCTAATGATTATAGATTCTAACAGTCATAGACAAAAATAAATAATTGCATTATTAAGTATATTATAATGTAGTGATGGAATTGTATACCTATTTTTTTAATACAGTCCCATGAGACTGGGCAGGCTCGCTAGACTGTTGCTGAGAATATAATGCACAGATGGATAAAAGGGTCTTAGAGGGCCATATATCATGTCTTCTAATTCTGTGCATCAAATGTAAAACTGAAGTGGGAGGATGCAAGCAAGTGTATCATAGAGTTTTTAACAGGACAAAGGCTCAAGAAGAGGGGTGGGGGATTGTGACAGACTGAGGAGCTTCATTCTGGGAGACGGGGAGCAGGGAAGTTCAAATGCAGAGCAAGCTGCATTGATGCTTTCCCTCTCTCTCTTGTTTTCTTTGGGCTGAGTATCAAGTACAAACTGTTGTTCTCTCTCTCTCTTGTTTTCTCTCTATTGCTCAGATGGATGGTCATGGATGAACCTCGGTATGCCTCGCTCTCTTGTGTGTTTAAACATACTTTCATATAATCTTCCGTGATGAATCCCCATATTGTGCAACTTTGTCATAACTAAAACCCTCCATCCCTAATCTCTACATGATGCTGATTCTAATCATTTGCTCATTAATGGTTTGTCTGTACTTTTGCAGGAGTTCTCGTTGTCAGTTTTACTCTGACACTGGGATCTGTTATGATTGCGTCTTTAATTTGCTGTAAATTAAACCGCAGAAGGTAGGTAACAAAGGACCACAGGGGTCTACTGTATGTTGTATAGGTGCTTCATCACAATATACACATAAAGTCAAGAAACGTCAAAACACACTAGCAACACTAGATGTTGGTTTCTTAAAATGTGAAGACAGTTTACTAATAAAAGCATTACTGTCCAATAGGATACTGCTAATAGCATTGACAAAAATAATAACACTAATAATAATAATAATAATAATACTTACTAATTATAATTTTGATTCGAATTAGATCACAACGGAAAAATGCAGAATTAAGCAGAGAAAGATGGGCTAGCATGATGAAGGCTGAATCCTGTTTGCCAAGAGTCCCTTGATAATTGCAGGAAAGTTTCAGGAAAGTGTGCTTCAACAGCTAGCTGCAAAACCACATCAGAAGTCTTAAACTCAGACTCATGGAAAAGATATTAAGCTTGATTTTTAGGGACATGCCAATGTTAGTTGAGCACTTTTAGCATATAGAGCTCTGAAAGAAGCCAGTCAGACTAGACATTGTTCCACTGTTTGATTTAAGAGCACATCATGCAGAAAGACCTGCCCCATCAGGAACTCACTGGGGGTTGAGTTTCTATTTGAAAATGATCAATGAAGAGATTGTAGTTCAAAGTCAGTAGGATAATCAGACAATTTTTATAATTTGTATTAAAACGTCTGAATGAGCGTCCTGTTTAGAAATTGTACGATTAATTTGGTGCCTAAAATGAAAAAAATAGTTATCACTTATCATGAAAAGGTATAATGTAGGCCTATCACAAAATCTATAGGAGAATGTAAATTTAAATGTAAATGTAAAGAGTAGTTAATAAATTATACGATGTTGAAATAGCAATCAAAAGTATGTACGCACTGAGGAAGTCATATCATTAGATATAAGATTCTTTTAAATTACATATAGAACTATATCTAAATAAAAATATCTACACTTTAAATGAGGGAATAAGCTGAACATGTAATTTCAGCAAAGGTTGCTTGGATAACATAAAGAAACATGAGATAATTGATGCATTTACAGGTCTGGGACTACCTCAGAGGAGAACAAAGAGGCCGGCTGCAAGCCAGGAGACATGGACGAGTACGGCTCAACGGTGTAGATGGTTGTGGTTATGAATCAAATTGCACCTTGGGGTTGGCTTAGCTCAGGAGGTAGAGCAGTTGTCTTGTAACCAAAAGGTTGCTAGTTCAATCCCTAGCTCCTCCTAGCTGAGTATTGATGCGTCCCTGAGCAAAACACTTAAACCCAACTGCTCCTGAAGAGCTGGCTGTCGCCTTGCATGGTTGATTCTGCCGTCGGTGTGTCAATGTGTGTATTAACCGATGTAAGTCGCTTTGGATAAAAGCGTCTGCTAAATGCCCTAATTGTAAATTCCACCCAACACAAGCCTCCGACACTCCGTCATGTCTCCCAACTTTCCTTTTAAGATGTGATGAATGAATGATCATAAATGTCTGTTTGGAATCAATATGCCACATTCAAATCAAAAGTCCAAAGCTGCAATTGTAGTAAACCCTCTTTGTCGCGCCAAAAACTTGTCTGGCTTTCTTTTCGTTTTACTGCAGTTCAAACCCTTTGTTGGCTGTTCATGGACGGAGCGTTCATGAGGTTGATTACGTCTTCTTGACTTACGGGAAACGCTGTTCCCCCGGTTCATGAGACACGGAACGTTGAGTTTCTCAAGGACATCTCTTTCATGGGAGAATGACCCGCAGAAGGGCCAACGGCTGAAACAGTAGCCAGCGCTTAGGTCAGGAGCCAAGCAGACATGGTGGAAAGCACGACCGCTGTCCAAACAATAGGGGGATAAGAGTCGACAGACATCCAATAATAGTAGGGTGGCTTAAGAGGGATGGGCTTTGCCACAGTTTTGCAAACCCTGTACTTAGCGCGGCTCTATGGATCGCATAATAAAAGGGCGCTTAGAAGCATTCAAACACAGAACCACACAGCTCCTTCCTGGGCGCTGAGAACAAGGCTTTTGTTTCTCCGGTGGAGAAATGTGGGATTGACCTCTGACGGGGGGTCATGCCAGCCCGGATCACAAGATCTCCTCCCCCTCCCATAGCACTTATGGAACCTCTGGCTCAGTCCCACAGCCCCCAGCATCCCCCCCAGTAGATGGAGCCTCTTATCGGCCCATCACCATGCTGCTTTGCTGTGCTGTGTTCGAGATTTATTCCGGAGGATAACTGACATTCCTTGTTGGGCTCGGTATGAATGCATAGGGAGGAGACGCAGATGATTGAGCATCAACACTGTTTTATCACATCACATTCAATGCTCGTTATTGCTGCTTGATGCTATCCTGTTTGAGTATCATGTGTTTTGGCACCATATTTAGCTATATCACTGTAAAGCAATACAGTGATGCCCTTCTAAACTATGTTTGCATAGATGTCGCAATAATGCATTTATTTTTGTCATGCACTATGTTCTTGAAGTAATAATCCAGGTGTTTTATGATTAAATGTGTCCGAATAAATATGCAATGCAGAATCTAATAATAAAGAATAATGGTCAAACAAACCCCTACGTTTGCTCTATTTTGATATGTTGAAATAGTTACTGATAATGAAATTACACGATGTGTCACCTTATGTTAAATAACCAGAATAGATAAGCACACACATACCTAAAGCGTTAAATGATTCTTATTTTATTTATTTATTTAATGGTCAATATCAGTCGACCACGAATAATTGATGAGCAGAGACATCTAGCGGCAGATTTACGCCATTACATTAATAGTGGAGCGATCCCTCTGGCTAGACGCTAGTGATGAGATAGAGAAATAGAAGATAGAAATTCTAAAGGCAGATTTAAATTCAGAGTAAGTTTTACTAACAGATAAATACATGCTGTAGGATTAATTAAAATAATTTTGTATTCATTGCATTTTAAAAACCAAAAGTAAACCATATCCATTTTCAAACCTTGTTGTATATACACGAATATTTGCGATCCGTATACTTATTTCAACATACCTTATGCTTTCAATTAAAATTTGGGTTTTCTAATAGTATCGGGAATATATTAAAGAGCTACCACAAATAACTATAAACAAAAAAGTAATTTGACCAACAACTCGTTATACAAATGTCCTGCTTGAGTATCCGTACGCAATACGTGTGTTTTGGTTTGGAGTCCGTCAGTATTGTGTGTGCCAGCTAGCAGCAGCTCATCATGTACCATCAACCTGTCTTTAAAAACAGAAGAACTCTGCTAGAGAGAGCAGAGAAGTTCATATCAGAGATCTATTTTACAGACTGCAATCTCCGGGGACGGTATGGTTCTCCTTAGTTCATGTCTCACCACTCTTTACCTGCTGCAGAATATTATTGATCTGATCTGAGCATAAATCTGAACAATAACCCCAATTAAATCCATTGTGTTTGATGCATGGACTGTGCAATAATTCTATGTTTAATCTTAGTTTGTGACTCTTCTCTGCAGACTCTATGGGGACTCGTATCCACTTGAATTTCTGACTTCATTCCTGTCCTCTAAACGGATTCCCTTCTCAGAAGCTGTCAGTCAGAACTTTGCTCCTTACAAGATTGGCGATACCTTTGGACCAACGTAAGTCGTTTACACATGGCTGTTTATTGCTCTCTCTTAAAATGTTTGCACGGATAAAATAAGTAGGTTTACAACCACACCTCTTTTAGATGGTGCACTTGCTGGTTCAAAGTGATATTGAGAATACCCGAATCCTGGAGGGGGAAGGAAGTCCATCTTCTGTGGGAGAGTGATGGAGAAGCGATGGTTTGGAGGGATGAGCAACCAGTCCAGGTAGATATACACACACAGAACAATAGTGTATCACTGTGGAGTTCAACAGTTCACTGACATCTTAAGATGACTTGCAGGGATTAACTAAAGAGGGTGAAAAGACCAGTTACATCCTATCTGAGTGTCTGGGAGATGATGACCCACACAGGTGAGATGTCCCCCACTCACAATAGGGCTACCCTGCTATTTTGAGAGGACTTAAGGATTGTACTACTGTAGAATCTTAAAACAACATCAATATAGCTAGGCTAAAGAAAATGTTGTTTGGCCACGTCTCACATGTGAAACACCGTGACCAACGGTCCACAATATCCTCCAATGAAGCCAAATCATTTCACGATAATTGAATGATCGTCATTAATCAATAAACTGAAAAAAGTTAATTAAAAATCACTAACTCACATTTCAATGCCCCCATGCTTCCAAAATAGTTAATTGCGATGTGGCGTCACGATGTACACGCCCTATACTATTTTGTTTCTGGCTGAAGCAAGGGTTCAGCCTAACGTCCAGTCACGAGAGCACCATGGTTCTGTTTCCTTGTTGCAGCATCACCCTCTACGTGGAGATGGCCTGTAATGGTCTTTTCGGAGCTGGACAGGGGTCCATGATTGCAGCTCCGGATCCCAACAGGAAGTACTCCGTTCATAAGGCGGAGCTGGTGGTGCTCCACCGGGACGTCAGGGAAACGCTCACTGACTTTGAGATGATGGTTGATATCGTGAAGGTAGACTCCCGATACGATAATTAGTCACAGTATGATGAATACAAAGTCATGGTACCTAGAAACCCATATCAGCTGCTCTGTGTTCATCGAATCCTCCCCCCCCACGTCCGCAGCACCTGGGGGAAGGAGAGCAGCGGGGCTACCAAGCCCTGTTCACCGTCAACCAGATGGTGAACCTCTGTGATCCCGCCCAGCCGGACTCCTTCCCCAAAGCCCGCGCTCTAGCAGAGAGCTTCTTCACCCAGCGCAACGGAGGCAGCCAGCACACCGTCCATGCCATGGGTCACTGCCACATCGACACAGGTCTGAATTCATGTGTCTCCTGGAAGTTGTCATAGAACAGTCATGGCTGATAGTATCTTTAAACCGACGGGTGAGAGTGACTGTGTGTGTGGCGGTGTCCCCGCAGCGTGGCTCTGGCCCTACGAGGAGACCATCCGCAAATGCGGCCGGAGCTGGGTGACGGCCGTACGTCTCATGGAGAAGAATCCTGATTTTAGGTTCACGTGCTCTCAGGTAGTGCATTTATAAATGAGTGGGTCATTTTCTTAAAGGTTTCCGCATGCCACCAGTTATTTCAGGCCGTTTATGAAAGAGCAGAACTTGGACCGTGGTTTTTTGTCTGAATGGATTTCCAGGCCCAGCAGTTCCAGTGGGTGAAGAGCTGGTACCCCGGACTCTACGCGCAAATCCAGCACTTTGTCAAGAAAGGCCAGTTCATTCCGGTTGGAGGCACATGGGTGGAAATGGCAAGTATCATTTACAAAATAACCACGCCTCTGCCTCTTTATCAGAGTAGTCTGAGTCATGAGGCAGGCGGCCTTCCAGTGCGGTGTTCCTAGTCGAACTTCCCGGCTCGAGGCCACGTTCTTTCTGATTGTTTGAAAGCATACTAAGACACAAGCAGGCAATGATAGATCCTTGGAAAGTTTGGAAAATAAATAACGTAGTTGCTGAGGGAAATGCTGTGAAAGTAATGTCAGCATTGTCAGCATATTACATAATAATGTTATACATTCAATTTATAGTGTCTTCTTCATCCTAAAGGATGGCAATCTTCCGTCCGGTGAGTCCATGGTCCGTCAGTTCCTGGAAGGCCAGCGCTTCTTTCACCAGGAGTTTGGGATCTACTGCAAAGAGGTTAGGCGCCCTTCCACTGTTCCATCCTCCTGCTGTGGTGACATAGAGATTATGCGTACACAATAGTATGTTGGTGCTTTCCCATTGGCACTTTCGGCCGTACTGAACCTTACTGTGCCCCGCTTATTGTGCTTTCATCACTGTGCTGTTCTACCAAGCACACTGTGTGCTGGGGAAATATATGTGAAACATGTAACAATGTGTATCCATGACTAACATGAAATCTATCTTCTCTCAATGATGAATTGAGCTTAGGAAGCAGGAAAGAGAACGTCAAACTGAATTCATCATAGCGGATATCGGTGATTAATTTGTGTGTCACCACCGTCCGTCGGAAACAACCCAAATATATTAAATGAGTATTAAAACAAATCATTATACATCTGATGAGGCAATACAAGTGTGAGTGCTGTTGTATCATCAGCTCATCACTCAAAGACAAACCTCGAAGCGGGATGCCCAGTTGTAACGGAAATGCAAATCCGAGTCGGGCCAGTATGGTCTAGTGGTAAAACGCTTTGTGTGTGTGTGTCTGTGTAAGAATACCCCTCCTTGCTCTCCAGTTCTGGCTTCCAGATACTTTTGGATACTCAGCACAACTCCCTCAGATCATGCAGGGGTGCGGCATCTCCCGGTTCCTCACCCAGAAGCTGAGCTGGAACCTGGTTAACACATTCCCTGTGAGTAACCCCCCACTGCACCCCCAACCGCAGAACACACAGCGGGCCCAGAGAGTTCCTTTAGGAAACCTGTTTCCTTCCCCCTTATTCAGCATGTTCTTTTCTCGATTCACCAGGGGGCCCACAGAGGTATTAAGAGCCTTTAAAGAGTCTTTCATTTCAAATGTACATTTTTTTTCTTGTATTTTTTTCTCTTTTCGCCTGAAGCACAACACTTTTTTCTGGGAGGGTCTGGACGGCTCCCAAGTCCTCACCCACTTCCCGCCAGGGAACTCCTACGAGATGAAGGGCAGGGTCGATGAAGTAAGCGGGCAGTTTACACATGCTTTCACCGGGGTGCAATATGGGGAAACAGTTGGTGTGGGAGAAACATTTCAAATGGTTTTATTTTCTTGTGTCTCTATCCTCCTTCCCTAGTTGGTTAACACTGTGAAGAATAACAAAGACAAAGGCAGAGCCAATCACAGTGCAGCTCTGTTTGGCTTCGGCGACGGAGGCGGTGGACCCACGCAGCTCATGCTAGACAGACTGACGCGGGTTCAGGATACAGATGGTCTTCCAAAGTCAGTTCCTGTTATACCCTGCCTCCCCCTCTGAACCCTAACACAGGCTGCTCCAGACAAAACAATGTCTAATCTCTGGAAAACCATGTCATTAAATACGTAATGGGGTTTTGAGTCCTGTGGTTCCATGAGTGACCTCTCCATACAAATGGGTGTGGTCCAACTCCTGACTAGTGGTGGATTTAATGATTTGTTTCCTTGACTCAGTTCGCGTGAGTCAGTTCGCCAAGAGGAGTCGTTCGTGAATTGCACGGTTCTCAGCTGAGTCAGTCAGACTCAGTGCTACCGGAAACTCGACTGAACTGGGAGGAGTCGTTCGTGAATCGTTTGTTTGTTCAGCCTGGTTTCCGGTAGCGGTAAATCGCATCATGGAATGCACGCCATTGCACGGTTGTCAGCTGAGTCAGTCAGACTCAGTGGAGTCAGTGCTGCCAGAAACACGTTCGTTCGTTCGTTCAGCCGAGTTTCCGGTGAATCGAATGGCGAACGACACGAACGAGAGAAACGAACCGGTTCGGTTTGTTCGTTCTAAAGACTCGTTCATTCGAACCGGTTCGCGAACAAACGAGTCAACAGTACTCCTGACCACTCAATAGAAGTGGGTGTGGTTCCATGAGTGACCTCTCCCATGTCCCCCAGGGTCCGAATGTCAACTCCTGACCAGTTGTTCTCTGAGCTCCTGGCCGACTCCGCCCTGCTGTGCACGTGGTCCGGGGAGTTGTTCCTGGAGCTTCACAACGGCACCTACACCACCCAGGCCAAGGTCAGCGACACCACACTCCTTACAGCAAAGCACTTGAATGCTGCTGAATGAGTTTGAATGCTATTGCTATTGTTGTTACAAATGATATTGGCAACGGATATTTAAGGGGAGCCAAGAGATGCGAGGGTGACGGATGTTAGAAATTGGTTCAATCAGCCAGACCGGTAATATCATTCTAAAGTTCTAAAGACATTGTTGTTGATGTGAATGCTTGTAGATAAAGCGAGGGAACCGGCAGTGCGAGTCTTTGCTCCATGACATCGAGGTGGCCAGCAGCTTGGCTCTGGGCCAGGACAAGGCCTTCCACTACCCTCTGGAACAGCTGCAGGAGCTCTGGAGGTACCGGCCCGTCTCTACTCCTCACCTCCGAATGGACCCAGCGGCTCCAACGTTCACTCTGTTCTCACATGTGCACCCTTTTCTCTTTTCCCCTTCCAGGCTGCTCCTTCTCAACCAGTTCCACGACGTCATTCCCGGGAGCTGCATTGAGATGGTGGTGGAAGATGCGCTCCGATATTATCAAGGTACGTTATTTTAGGGATGAGTTTGGCGCTTGTTTCCTCACCGCGTCAGCAGCCCACTTGGGGAAATGGAAAAGTTGAATGGTTCATCGTCCGTCTTAGATATCCTCCGTGTTGGAAGCGGTCTTCTGGGCGATGCCTGTAGACACCTCGGCCAGAGGGACCAGAAGGGGGACGCCCCCGCTGTGTTCAACTCCCTGCCCTGGGAGCGTAATGAGGTGGTCCAGCTCCAGGAGGCCACTGGTCCACCATCGCTAGGTATGTTCCCATCATGACTAATATCATTGTTGTCATCGTTGTTTTGGTCCAGCTTTGAGATTACAGCAAACAAGGAAGCACCCATGACGGATTCAACAAAAGAAAGGAATAACTGGATAACAAAATGTAACCAAAAGATCAATATGCAGTATGAGGTCAACTAAACTAAACGGCAGTCAGAGTGGACTCCCCACCCTGCGTTTCAGGGCGAGGGGGATTCTCGACTGCTCAGATCGGGCTTTATGCATTCCTGGCGAAAGTGGCCAGCTCTTCCCAATTCCAGTCCAACCCAGCTCCACTACAGCAGCAGTGGCGCCTCCAGAAGATTATTCCAGGGGTGGGCCAATGGAGGCCACTGCAAGTTACGCAGTTACGTCCCAGGCGGCGATTGTTGACGGGGGGGGGGGGGGGGGGGGGGTTGTATCATACACCTACGAACTTCAGTGAGGGGGTTTCGTTCTGACAACCACTACGCAGCGCATTTACTACATTTACTGCTCGTTTTCACATTACCAACTATTGTGAATTCAACAAAATCTAGACTACATTATATATTTCAAATACATATGCATAATAAAAATTGTCTTAGGGGTGGCAAGTGGGGTGGCAAAGGATGATTTTGGGGTGGCATTAGCCACCCCTCGCCACCCCATGGTGGCGCCACTGTACAGCAGGAACCATGACACTGAAAGACAACACAACAAACACGCCCTGGGCCGTCTGACCCCTGAGAGACAGACTTAAAATATTGAACCAAATACTGGCATCTGGCTCTGGACTAGATGCCCTCAACTATATCGTCCTTTCCTTCAATCTTCGCCTTTTAAACTAATTTCTTAGAGTCAAACCCATCACTCTTTCCAAATCCTCCACCAGCAGCCATACTCCACCAGTCCCCACGAGACGGGCGTCCACCTGCAGTTTACACGATGTGTCCCGGCATGGAGCAGCCAGGAGCATCGTAGAGGATCTCCATCACAGTTCAAAAGCAGTACCTCCAAACCTTTAGGTCGACCTTTTAACGACTCGAGTCATGATGAAGAAAACCATCCTCCCAAACTGTTCCCTACCAGATAGTACTGTGTAACAACACACACACAGGTGAGAGCTATCTACCAATGTGCTCTGCAATGGGACGCACGGGTGTAACACAGGTGATTTCATCCGGTTCACCCTCTATTCTCTCAATCAGCCGGCATATGGACACAGCATACACGCATCAAGGACGTTTGCATTTGTTGCAATATTTGCTTAGTGTGTGGTACGCAATTGACTGGTATGTCCTGATGTGCCCCGACTCATCGTGAGACTCTCGCAACACCTTATTGTGAAATCAGTAGGGCAAAACAATCTGGAAACTAGGATCTCCCATGAAAACTCTGCCATGTGGCACGCACTTCCTGACCAGTACCTCGTCCTGAATGAAATATCCCTGTGCACGATTCTTCACCTCCTCTGTGGCAAGAACAGACTTGAACCGACCTTCAGCTCTTCGCTCACCTACCAGCTCACTATGCAAGACAAACAAGGGACAGTGTTGGACAAGGACAGTACAAACAACTCTGTCGCACCATTCTCGGCCTTTACCCTCTCCACAGAATCAGCACTGGCCCTTTTCATGTCCCGCGTCACAACGCACACCTTGGAACACTTCAGGGAAGTGTTTACCTTTTTCCTCAGGACCACCACTGCCCAGCGGCAATGGGGCACCAGACAATTGTGCAGACCGATACGATCACACACTTCCTCAACCCACAATATTCCCCACCAGAGTCTGGCCCGGGAGGAGCCAGACTCTTTTAAACCTTTTAAACCTCCCCATCAAATATTTCAACAACACACAACAAACACACGCCCTGGGCCGTCTCACCCCTCCCATAAAGACAGTTTCCCGACTTGAACTCTAAACACCAACCATCTTAAACTCAAACAATATACATGATACATTTAGCATACTGCATAAAGACTCGCCATAAAAACTAAACGATTAAGGCTGCATGAATAAATCAGCACAAGTTTATCTACCCACACAAGAATCACAGACAGGCCCATTCCCAGCACAGGTATAAAATATCCTGTGTCCCTTTCCTCAGAAAAAGGCAGAGCATGTGTCATGATAAACAAATCCTGGCATCTGCTCTGTGTCACGTACTATGGTCACTGGCACCTTCCCGACACTATCAAAAATATCATTTAGAAATAAACCGAAAGTAGGACCTTAAATCCGGCTTCTAAACGACGGATGGTACACTACTCGGCCAGTAAGCGACCAAACCGGGAAATGTTGCAGCTGAAGCAACCAGCTTCACATGCTCTCATTCATACGTTTTTTGCGACTCTAGCACAGCACAGTCTCTCCCGGAAACCAAGATAAACTCTCTGGTCAGAGTGTAAATGTTTAAACGGAAGGCCCAGAGAAATACACCCCCACGGCAGGGCCATTTTCTTCCATAACAGCACAGGCATAACCACAGGCCTCCAAATACTACCTCTGTAGAGTCAACTGATAATCATCTGCCAGCGCAGAAGCCTCCGCTGCAGTCTTTAGCTCCTTCTCACTTATGTGCCCTGCAATTTGCTCCGGGACTATGTTTAGAAACTGATCTTCCTTTTTAAACTAAGTCACACAGATCATCAAAACCCTTCACATCTGATGCAGAACACGTCTATTAAAGTGGATTATCAAACCGCGCCCAAAGTAAAGATCTTGTTTATCACCCGTTCTCGAGTTTCTATCCGTTGGCGGTAAGCCTTGGGTACTAGTTCATATGCCTTCAGCACAGCTACTTTAACCTTTCGATAAACGCTACTGTGACCTGCAGTCAGCGAGGAAATAGCCTCCTGAATGCGCCCACTCAGAACACACTGTAACAAGCCTATAGGGTCAGACTCAAGCCAGGCCCTCACCTCTGCAACACTCTCAAAATAAGTGAAGAAAGCTCAACCTCTTTGACATGAAATTAGGCACAAAGCGTCAACTATTCAAAATATCGCTGGAATTATCACAGCCTTGAAAAGACTCCCCGCTCTGACATATCACACAATTTCCGTTCCTTAATTAGATTCTGCCTCTCTCTTTCTAAGCCCAAATTTACAAATTCTGCTTGCTGTCGAACCCTTTCCAATTCTAATTCCTTATTTTTTGCTCAAACTGCATCCGTAAATTGAATTTGTCCCAGCGTACGTTCTACATAATCCCATCTCCTTCCCTCTGTGCGTTCCAGCTTTAGTGAAGGTTCCCAGCGTTGGCAGGGCCCTGGTCACGGACACACAACCAGCTATTCCAGTTTCTGTCACGGTTCAGGTCAGTGGGGTCACACGGTATTCAGTGGGGTTGATTTGGTTGAAGCGATTATTAAAGAGTTCACTGGTCAGTTAAACCTCTGACCCATCACAGGCCGATGGAACGGTCCTCATGGAGAATGGGATTTTGAAAACGATCATAAACAAGGACGGCAGTTTGGCATCACTTTGTTTGATGGAGAGCAACAGGTAAGATTATCATATATATTTTTTGTGCGTACTTGCATATTTGTGTGTACGTGCCATCACGCATTGACTCATTGTCCTCCGCGACACTCGACATTTACAGAGAGGCCCTCTCTGACGGCTGCCATGGCAACCAGTTTGTGATGTTTGACGACGTGCCGCTGTACTGGGACGCCTGGGACGTGATGGACTACCACCTCCAGACCAGGTGCCAGTCCCCCCTGTCCACCCTGTGTGATGGCTGCTGAGCCCGGCGGGGGACGGAGCCTTAACGCCAGTGTGTGGCCCCCTACAGGAGGCCAGTGACGGAGGTGGTGGAGCCCGTTCAGGTGGTGTCCCCCGGGGGCCTCCGGGGCAGCGTGAGGTTCACCCTCCGGATCAGCCCCAAGAGCACCGTCACCCAGGAGGTGGTGCTGGACGCCATGAGTCCCTACGTCAGGTTCAACACGCAGGTGAGCTGCACTGCAGAGGGGCGCTGGAGTGTCCCAACCCTCCCCTCTGAGAGAAGAGCACCAGCGTTTCAAGTTCAATGCCATGAACAAAAAAAGGTTTATCCATTGAAATAGGGGTCAAAGGTCAACTCTAACCAATGGCTGCACTGCAGGTGGAGTGGGGGGAGTCACACAAGTTCCTGAAGGTGGAGTTCCCGGTGCTCGTGCGCAGCTCCAACGCTACATACGAGATCCAGTTTGGCCACCTCCAGAGACCCACCCACAGGAACACGTCCTGGGACTGGGCCCGCTTCGAGGTGACCGGAGGGTGGGGGCGGATCAAAGACCGGCACTGAATGGTTGACCGCAGTTTGACTCCACTGTGTGTGCGTAGGGGTTAGGGAGTGTTGAGCCAAGTTCTTTGAGGCTGCAAGAGGGACTGCTGGCCATGTGTCAAGTGTCGCAAGGTCCGGGCTCCTCCAGACAAAAGGATGAAAGGTTTTGGGTATTAAACCCGGGCAGACTGATTGCTTAATGTGCAACAGGCCTCACCCAGCCCCAGAGTCCAATCAGACACAGACAGCTGAGGCTGCTTAAACCAGCCTCAACCGCACACACTCCCACAACAATGTTTATGTCCATCGTCAACTGCTCGTTAATGTTCAATCCAGAAGGACATTGGAGCAAATGTCTGTAGTATATATCATAACGCTTGGTTGAAATAGAATATGATGAAATGTTATTTCTGTTATTACATTTGTATGATTGTTTTTCTGTTTAAAAGGTATGGGGTCACAAATGGGCTGATCTGTCTGAACACAACTTTGGAGTTTCTCTGCTGAACGACTGCAAATATGGTTATTCCATACATAAGAACCTCATGGCTCTGTCTCTGTGAGTTGTCCATAATCATCACACATACCAGCATCACAAAAAGCTTTTCAATGATGGTACTAAATGGGCTGTTAAATGTCTTTCAAGCATCCACTATCTAATCAGTAGTGTATTTCCCTCATATCGAACACATCTGGATAGGATATAGCAAAACAAGTCAAACCCGGTCATTTAAAGTTAAAGAACTAGCTCTTAAGTGACAGGTCAATGTATTTTCTAGACTTCGAGCACCCAAGGCCCCTGATGCCAACGCTGATATGGGCGCTCATCTCTTTACATACGCCATCATGCCACATGCAGGTAAGTTGAATGAAATGTAACTTTTGTCCAATACTGCAATGCATTGATCACTGCATACGGTTACAGGCTCTGTGTCAGGCTTTTGCTCTAATAGTGGAACTGCGTTGGTTTGAAGAATTAATGAACAAGTGCTCCTTATGTTATGTTGTATCTTTCCCTTCCTTGACACAGCGATAGTTGCGTGGCACTAATCAAATGAAGCTGGATGCATGT
This sequence comes from Gadus morhua, assembly GCF_902167405.1. Lineage (NCBI taxonomy): Eukaryota > Metazoa > Chordata > Actinopteri > Gadiformes > Gadidae > Gadus > Gadus morhua. The sequence continues at coordinate 21,906,473 of NC_044056.1, forward strand.
CCAATATGTTTGAGAGTTTTGAGTTAGAAGTCATCCAAAGTGATGCTCATAATAACTGAACATAATCACAAGTCTATCCTAGCCTCCTGCTCACTAGTGAACCCAAACCCGATCCCTTGAATGTTTAAACTGAATTGAAGCGGCCCCTCGGAGTGAAGTGGTGTTCTGCTGTCTCACAGGATCCTTCCAGACGGCCGGCGTCATCCAGAGTGCCTACAACCTCAACTACCCTCTGAGGCTCTTCAAGACCAGCACTGACACGGCCCCGTGGAGCGCCTTCTCCGTGGACGCCGCCGCCGTTGTCCTGGAGACCATCAAGCAGGTAGAGGTGCTGCGCTCCCTCTTTCCCCAAGGACACAGTTAAATAAAGGCTAATTGAATACTCTTGATTGCGACCCAATTAACACAGCGTAAATCCATCATTGGATCAGACATGGTGTTGGACGGGTAACTCTTGTAGGTGTGTAATGTGTTAAGACCGAATATGGCTCGTGTTTTTTTGCATCATCCACCTGTCTCAGGGTCGAAGAGGATGAGATGAGAATCTCTGACCTTTGAGCCTGTGTGCAGAATTAATACACTGATCATAATGAGATTAAGATCAATACATATAGATGCATACCAGATCAATGTATGGGTTAATGTCTAATTAGTGTCCGGCCCTGTAATAACTGCTCCACCTCTCCCTAGGCTGAGGACTCAAGAGGCACTCTACTGGTTCGCTTGTATGAGTCCCACGGCAGCAGTGTGACCACAATGCTCCGTACAGACCTTCCCCTCCAACAGGCCTGGCAGTAAGTATTCCTAATGCTCCTATATGATGATGGGTCACACGCTTTAGACACATGCGTAGGTAGATGAAGCACTAGCTTCTGAAAGTACCACATGACCCAGAATAAAAATGTGCCCGGACCAGTGAAACGCCGTAGCATTGAGCCAGAGTACGGCTTCACTGATACTGTTGCCTATTCTCAACTCTTTCCAGTTGTGATCTTCTGGAGCGTCCGGATCACACTCAGCCAGCCCAGATGACCTCAGAAGGAATCACTCTGGGGTTCGGTCCTCATCAAATAAGATCACTCCTCCTTGTTCTAAAATAAGCACGGCTGGGAGTGACTCAAAGAATGAATCAATAAAAAACCTACTTATTTTGACACAGTTGTGATTGTAAGTCCTTTAAAGGCCGTTACGTTCGGACTGGAATTCCATTAATTCATCATGTTCATTTCCTGAGAGGACTTATCTTGTTTTGTTCCCTAAACACTGCAAAAAGTACTCTGAATCAAAGGCTTTTTGTAAAAGTGAAAAAGTTTTAATGTTTATGAACGTGTTTCAGAAGGAAAAAAGTCATGGTCCCATTTTTTCCCTGGTCCATTTGGGTCAGCTTATTGTCTGGTTCTGCCTCTTTGTTTCTCTGTAAAAGAAGAGTACCGAACGCATCATACTTAATGTGTCCTCGCATTTTGATTTTGATCCAACACCACATACATATATACAATCTATTAATGGATGCCTTTTAGCTATGCTTGTTCTGACTCAAGTTTTCTTACCAGCGATACTTAAAATAGTGAATGACCGCTCTTCCCGCCTTAGCGGGCCTCACTGGTCTTGTTACTACGCAAACATCTTGTGTTGTCACAGGTGCGCGTCACTTCCCCCTCTTGTTTAACCTTCCGTTTCCTCAAGCCAGTCTTGCCATTTCGGGCTTCCTGCTTGACACACTTTTCCGTCTTGACTTTAGGGACAATTTCAGCAACCTGGAAAAAAGGACTTTGTTTAAGAACAGATCTTTTTTTTTTTTAACACACGTAAACAAAGGGTTTGCCTTTTCTCCTGACCATGGCAGCATCGTTGTCTTCTTTCTTCACTCTCTTCTTTGCTTTTGTTGATTTGCACTCTAATGAGGGAGAAGGCAACTATGGTTTCTCATTCAACTCCAAGAATAACCGCCCCAAAAAAGATGACAAGTATTATACAATAGAGTTTTGTTTGCCTCTCTTACCTTTGGGTACCATGGGGCCCGAGTCACCCTGAAATTAAAAAAAAACACAATTCATTAGTTAAACGTTCTCCTTGAATTGTTCCATCAAGGACAGCCAGCCATGATTTCACCCCACTCACACTGAACCACATGGTTCTGCCATTGTGGTCTCTGGTGCTTTTCATTCCGGCCACATAGTAACACCGCAGCCAAGCCTGGAAGTCGGAGTAGTCGGCCTTCTGGGGGTCGTAACCTTTCCCACCTTAGAGAAGTGACGGTATAACGGCAGTCAATCAAACTGAGGCACACTGACCATATTTGACTTTGCATCGATAAATTCGTTACCACATACATTTTGGTGATGGGTGAATTAATTTGTTCGTAACCTGAGAGACAATGCGGCAAAACAAAAGCTACATACCCATATTCACGACCTCCAGAGGAACGGTGTGGCACAACCTCAGTAGATCAGCAGGTTGAGACGTGCGTTTCGACTCCCTGTCGGAGGTCTTTGAAAACAAAAGCGTTGTCAATAGTTAGTTATTGGTGGATCTTGGCGATCAGAGACTGCGAGTTTACCTTTTGGTCATCAAGCTCTTCTTTCTCAGGGGTAGTATCTGCAGCCAGATCCTCTAGCTCAAGGCTTTCCAACACAGTCCTTGCCTGCACAAAGGGTGGAATGCTCAGCCTGACAAAAGAAAAGGGACACTTATGTTTAGTTAACATTCTTAACTAAATTCTATCCTGTTCTTAAGCCGCGAACACACCAAGCGCGTACCTCGCGTACCATGTACGCGCGTAACGCAGCTAAAATGTTGCTTGACCATTTTGTGTCAAAAATGGTCAGATACGCGCGTAACGCGCGTAGATGAGACCGCCCAAAACTCCCCCCCCCCCCCCAGCCTGTGGCTGCGCTGGATTTAGGAGTCCGAGGAAGGAAACCCAAACGCCGCCGTGTTTGGGTGGATGATAGAGCTTGGATCGGGTTAGATTAAATAATCTCGGATATAAATAACAATAATCGGGTTAAATAACTTCACATGGTGTGTCTGGTGTGTTTCCAGCATTCGTAGTGTTGATCAGCAGAGAAATAGTCCGCCAAGACGTTGAGGTTGCTTAGCAATCAGAGACTCTGTCCATGCAAGTGAACGGAGCGTTCACTCTTCGTCATAACTATCAAACCAAACATCCTTCACATTCACCGAGCGAACCTTATGAAAGTAAAATGCACATTTCTCGCTAGAAATGTTTCCATAAACGCATTTAATGGCGTAACTATGTTACTATTTCCACCCAGAATAAAGAAAGTTGCCGGCCGTGGCTGCCATGGACATGGCTGCGCTGGAGTCCGAGGTAGGAAACCCAAACGCCGCCGTGTTTGGGTGATAGAGTTTAGATCGGGTTAGATTAAATAATCTCGGATACAAATAACAATAATCGGCTTAAATAACTTCACATGGTGTGTCTGGTGTGTTTCCAGCATTCGTAGTGTTGATCAGCAGATATATAGTCCGCCAAGACGTTGAGGTTGCTTAGTAACCAGAGACTCTGTCCATGCAAGTGAACGGAGCGTTCCCTCTTCGTCATAACTATCAAACCAAACATCCTTCACATTCACCGAGCGAACATTATGAAAGTAAAATCCACATTTCTCGCTAAAAATGTTTCCATAAAAGCATTTAATGGCGTAACTATGTTACTATTTCCACACAGAATAAAGAAAGATGTCGGCCGTATGCTTCTGTCCAAGCTCACTACTCTCTGCCAGTGACGTCGGGTCAAGCTCAACGCTGATTGGCTATTGCGGCGCGTATGAGCGTAAAAAGTTCAATTTTTTGAACTCCTCGTACGCGCGTATATGTACGCGCGTATATGTACGCGCGTGTATATATACGCGCCTCATACGCGCCTAAAGGCCGATTTATGCTCAGTTACGTAAGCGCAAGCGCAAGAGGCCCTTGCGCACCTTCTCACGTCTTGCGTGCGTCGGGCGATTTTTCTAGACTTGCGTCATTTTTTACGCGAGCCGCGCAGCCTGCAAGGCTGTGATTGGTCTGCTCGTCTGGTTACTACTTCCTGTCTGGAGTATCACATTTCCTGTTCTCATACCGCCACCCAGATGTCTATGCCGCCACCTACCACCCGATCTGGCACATAATTATGCGAACCCTTTATGCGAACCCTTCCACAGGGGCAAAGTGCTATTTTGATGCGCGACATCAAACAGCTGATGCGGGATTGTGAGCCATTTTAATGATCTTGTCACCCGATATTCGTTCTATTAGGCCTACTGGCCTTATTTGATTTAGTGTTAGCCTATTTGAAATAATTACGTAATGTTTTGTGTTCACGTTCAATGTGAAACATAAGTGTTCATGTTCTGTGTGAAACATAAGTTCAGTAGCCTCTTTGAGTGAATGAAATTTGAAAGCGTGAGTGTGTAGTGAATGAAAAATGTGTGCGTGTATGGCGGGACTATTTTCTGTATTTGATAAATAAACCCCATTTCTCTAATAATGCTGCCTATCATATAATTTATGTGGACATTATGCGCTATAGCTTAAAGCCTTTGGCTATAGGCCTACACTTAAATAATTCATTCATCTGTCAAGGCAGTAGCTGTTGTATAAACATTTTATATGGATATGAATTAATGAGTTTGACGTAAACCAAATTAGGTAACTTGTGTAACATGATAACTAATGAATCAAAAGTCATGCTTCCAAGTGACCAATGTATATATATTTATTGGTCAGTGCGCATACCCAATCGTAGCACATTGTACTGGTGGGGAAACACGCCAGCATCTGACAAAAAATGATCTGCCAGCTGCTCCCTGACAAGGGCCGGTTTTGGTGAGAGTCGGGAAGATATCGGATGACTCGCGAAAGGAGATCATCAAACTTTGGCACATAAACAAACCAACGACTCCCACAGACAAAGACGTCATTCTCGAGGTCGTCTTCAACGAAAAACTTTACTCCACATATTACTCCACCTACTGTTCTGGCGGTAAATTGCTTGGCAACACGCGCAACCTAAAAGGGAGCATGAATTGCTTTGAGTAAATTTTGCGCAACAACGTAACACCAACGCTGAAGCATGCAGCCGCCTTAACGCGAGTAAAATGTTGCTTATACGCGTGTAACGCGTGTACGCGTCTCATACGCGCGTAAACCAATGGTTCCCTATGGAAAAATTGCCGATTTTATACGCGTGATACGCGGGTAACGCTTTTGGTGTGGCCGTACCTTAAGTCATGTATTAATAGCAGTGGCCCCTGGAGGATTTGGAGAGGAAGCTAAACACAATGTTGTAATCTTGTTTATTGTTTTCAACCTTGTGAAACGAATCATGCATGCCCAATACCTGAAAAGGATCTCTGCCCGCAAGTAGTTTCCAATGCCGTTGAAGTAGTTCTGGTTAAGCAGGGCCTCACAGATGGGCCTTTCGAAAGCCCGGTTAGACAGATTGGAGAGCACCTTTTTTCTGAAAGTATAAAAACACTGTTAAGGTCACAATAAAAAGATCAGCTGAATGGCTTTTGATCTTCATATGATGTATTCATCAGTCCACATCCGCTGACCTGAAGCTCTCATACTCGAACATGACGCAGGGCCCCCGGCCACGCTGCCAGCTTCCATTGGGCTGCCAACTGCCAAACCTGCGTGTGTCCACAAAGCTCAGCACTCGGCAGGGCTTTTCGTTGGAAAAGAAACGCAAATGGGCATGTTTCGGCAGCTCATCCTCGGATGTGAATCGGAAATAGCCGGACATACCGAAGCGGAAAACGATGTCCATGGGTTGCTCTGTGCTCCTCTCTTTGACATCGCTCTTTATAGGTGTTAACGTGAGCTTCACTTCCTTCCCTCTGGAAGAAGCTTGGATCCTGTAAGCCTCGCAGATGAAGGACACATCGCAGTTCTTGCTCACTGCAGATTTTGTGACTGGGCCTGTGAACAATACTCCCTCGCAGACTTTGTTAACAAACAGACTGGCCAAGTGCAGCTCTGGCCCTTCAGGCATGTTGATAAAACAATGACGGTGAATGAGCTGAGAAGTTTTCTGTAATGGACACAGAAAGAAGGATACCCATTAATCACCATAACCACAGCTCTGGCTGTTGTTGTCCAGTGGAAGTGTGTGTGTGTGTGTGTGTGTGTGTGTGTGTGTGTGTGTGTGTGTGTGTGTGTGTGTGTGTGTGTGTGTGTGTGTGTGTGTGTGTGTGTGTGTGTGTGTGTGTGTGTTCTACCACACAAAACTAGGGTAAACATGGTCTGCAAATACGCATTAATATGTGGTATCGAACACCATAAACCGAACTTGTATTTAACTGTTTGGAAACGTGAACAGAAATGGGAGAGTTGAAACCCTAACATTTATATGCAGATCATCAATAAGTAGAAAAAAATATTATAACAAACAACGTACCGTGCATTGCAAATGTCCAAGACACTTATGGGGAGATTAACACAGGACTCGTGAAATAAGTATCAGGAAGTTCTGGCACACGTTATAAAAACATGCTTGCATAAGCCGCAACTCGATTAGTGGGCGACACTGGTGCTTAACAGATCTCGCGGAAAGATCGCGACAATATGTTAATATGTGCTGTGATCATAGAAACAGGAAGTAACCGGGTAGCATTATTCTATTAATATGTCCATAGCCGTGTTCCGATGTCCATACTTCAATGTGTACAATTAAACGAAGTAAACTATCCACACTCACTAAGTGCGCTAATTTTCAGATGTCAGTGTTGTTCCAAATCGAATACTGCGTGGTGCACTAACCGGAAATTACGATCGCAATCACAACGGAGCGCTATGAATAATGCTATGAATGCTCGGAGACCGGAAGTGTGGCGTTCGTCACGTTCCATGCAACTCGGAAGGCTGGCGTCCGAGGATTCAAGAACACACCATGAATACTAAATAATGTAAATATAAAGTTATTGCCTGCCCTAAGTGACAAATATTTTCACGATTAACAAATCAATAACCAAATCACCATTGCTACAAAAAGGCTTGTACATCATAATGCATCATGGGATTTTTTTTGTTGCCGACACTAGAGTACTCAAGATTAGTAGTTGTACTAAAGTTGTAGCTATGTAAATTCTAAATAAATGTAAACAATCCATATGCTAGGCTTATCAAAACTTTGTTTAGCCACAACTCACAGGAGAAACACTGGCAGTTTCAAACACAACTATATCGATCCATGATGGCATAATCCAAGATTAATTAGGCCTACTAAACAATGCCAAAACACTATTACTACCATAAACATCCTTATTACACTACAAATGCTGTCGAACTTTTTACCATCCCTATAACATTTTTCTGCTCCTATAGGCTACTTCCGGAATGAAGGCAACATCATAGCAATGTGACGTGACGATGTACAAGCCCTGCAAAACTCTAAATACATATTATAGTATGGCGAAAGGATGGTGCATGCTCTTCACTAAGAAAGGGGTTCTGACAGAGGGTTTCATCTTTTCTGCCTATTATATTATAACGCCACAGTGTTGGGTCATAGCCATTTGTAGACACACCACCCCTTGTTCCTAGAACTGTTGGTCCATTCTGGGATTCAGTAGAAACATGGCAGCCCCTATGGAAGAGGCTTGCTCCCTATATATGCAGACGTAAAAGCCTCATTCTAGGGAAACAAAAACGCTATTCTTAATTTCATGTGACAATACATTAATTAAAACATACTTACGAATAATGTATTCCCTCTCTGCAATGTTCTTTCCACTAAATGGCACTAAATACTACACACTTCAACTGTAAGCATAGTTTTATTTTCAAATGTCAAATATTAATTAAAAAAAAACATTTACAATGTTAGTTCAAGCATGAAATGACTGACAATTGACAGAGATAGGCAATAATGGCAAAGAGAAGAATACAATTTGCAATTTATGAACAAAAGATGATCATTCATTATTAATGGATATAATGAAATTGTATCCAATATTTCAGGCAATCTTTCTTCATTGTAGTGCATTCATCATAGCTTGTGCTTGTTTTAGCTCTATGGAAAGAGACACAGACCCACACATCAGATTAAGCTCAAACCTCTAAAAACAAAATATATAAAAATAGAGACAAGAGCTTATGTAAGCCATAACAAAACAAACCTGTAAGCAAGACCCTGAACTTCTCAGCAGAAACCGACACAACAGTGGTCTCTGCAGAGCCGGACTCTGCTCCCTGCGCCTGCAGTTTGAGATGCACAGTTGGCTCGTTGACCTCCTTCAGCTCACTGGAGCTGAGTATGCAGTCCACCCGCCAGGACACGGAGTTCAGTCGGCTCACTGAAACACACGGTGCCGTGTGAAAAAACACACAGGGCCCCATCATGTAACTCGGGACGAAAAGTCTTTTTTTGTTATCGTCCCCTTTCTCCCGAGGGCCCGAACACTCACATCTAAGGCTCTTCTCACGAAGTTTGTCCTGCAGTGCACTGTGCTTGTCTTCATAGGATTTACAAAGGCCTGATGTGTGCTCTGAGGACAAGGACAAGGAGAAGAAAATGAATAACTGCGATTCACCCATCCTTCTTTGATAGGAGCAGTGGGCTGCCACTAAGTGTGCAGACTGGGAACCAACTCCAGTTTTTCACAATGTGAAAATGATTTATAATACATCACATTATAATTAATACATAGAGGTAGTAATGTACATTGCTATTTTTTCTATTTATTACATTTCCCCAAAATAATCGTGTGCATTATTTTCTCAGTCCGGCAAATACGTAGATGATTTTATCCGACTCACCTTTTGGCAGGCCTAGTTGCTGGAGCTCACTTGATAGACTTTCACTCTCAACGTTGTGTTTTGCTGCACTGGATAGAATGAAGCTGAGCACTGCAACGCTGGCTTTGATGTCCCCACTCTCTGCAATGTGGACGGATGCATGCAGTGTAATTACTGAATGGGGTAGGCCTACTTTTGCTTTGCTGGTAAAGCGCACAAAATAACGCAAGAAGGTGACTTACCAAACTTTGCATCTGCAGTGAGCTTTGAAACCTTTTCATACTGAAACGATAAGACAGGACTCGAGTTATCGACGCCAATAATGCGTATTTATTTTAAGAGTAAAACGATTTGTATTTACTTACATCAATGCCCTCTTCAAGCAGATCTTTCAGTACTTGAGCACAGAGGAGTTTCATCTTTACACTTGACTATAATATCGGGAGGCATGGAACATTTTAGATTTATGCCCAAAACATAAAGAACCAGTGAAAGCTGACATGTCCTCCCTATCAATTAGCACTTACACCAGCACTTACAATTTTCGCCAACGTGCTGATCTCCGCAAGAACCCAGTCCGGGCAATCCAAATCGCCACAGAAACGAAATCGCTAAAACAAATAAACCAAATAGACAATGAAAAGGTCTTTCCTAGCAAAAGCGTGTATTCAGACACATCGTTCGTCTTGCAGTTACAAGTAGGGATGGCTCCCCTTTTATTAAATGGAGAAGCGGTAACACATACAAATATAAATGACAGTTTATCATTGGATATATAGATATATATATAGATTTCCGAAGAAATAACGATTATTATGATAAACTACAACGTTACTTGCCATGGTGGTTGTTTTTATGTCAGCTGATTCAAACTCCGGAAGTAAAAAGGCACATTCTTTGATTGGTGGGTTGCAGGGAAGGCGGGTCTTGATGACACCAATGGTTGGTCGATGCGTACAATCGATATTTCATTCATTATCAGGAACCACTATTATGCCTCTTGTGAAAGTGTCTATTTTAAATATAAATAAAACTCACTTTATGGGTAAAACATCGGTGGAAAACTGCATGCTGAGCAAGGGGAAATGGACAGACCTGACTGTAAGGGCTGATTATGTGGTGGATTCTTTAGATGTTATAATTCATAATTCATTTATAGATATAACCAGGGCTGTAGTGGACGCTAAACGCAAGTAAACGCAGTTTACCCACCTCTGAAATTTGAGAAACAGAGTTTATCCACTTCTCACTTCAGAGTTTAGCTACCTCCCAATACAGTAAATGTACTACCATTGGTTGCGAATCACATTGAAGTATTCATAGTTTACCCACCTCTTATTTCACCACTACACCCTTGGATATAACGCTATATAAAATGAGTTGAATACCATTTATCATAATATTAATACTAGTACAAAATGAAAAGCTGCTTTGTGCTAAGGAGCTCCGCCTTGAATTCGGGATCAGAGCTACCCCTCAGCGCCTCGGCAGTGTATTGTGTCGGAGTAATATGTAGAGTCGTTTTGTGCTCCTTGTTGTCATGGCGAAGAACAGGATATAGCGCAACATGCGCAATAAAAAAATAACAAAAAGATGCAATGATGCCTCTTATTGACCTCTCCATCGTATTATTATTGAACTTCCATCTGACTCGTGTGATTCTGACGGACATACCAAATCTGGGACAAGATAAGCCGAGACTTTTCCTGAACGGAGGTAAGGTCCATATAGCCTTTTACAATTTGAAACACACCTCATCCAGTATCCTATTTCTAGTAGGCTAATGGATTTAAGCATCTGAGGTTAAGCTCTGTTAATCTATTTCAACCATGTAGGCTACAGTGCCCGTATGCTCTCACTTGTTAAAATGAGTTTTTTATTTGAAAAATATTGTTCTGTTTAACCCTAATCTTTTCTTCTACATTCTTTATAGATACAATTCCTATTCAACTTCAGCATCCAACCGATCAGAACTTTACCGTATTATTTCTACAAGACACCAAAGATGTTCTATATTTGGGAGGCACTGATTTTGTGCTAAAGATTGATGTGGATAGTAATTATGTTATGGAGGTAGGAATAATTAATTATTCTTTATATGTTTTATTTTTTAAGCACTATATCTACTTTAGTGTCCTTTATGTTATCCTCATACACTAAATATACCAATGTCAGTATAATGTATATTTTATTAACCATCCCATCCTGTTTGGAACAAAGGTGTGTTTGGTCAACAAGCTCCAATGCAGGCAATACTAAAAAGGGCTGTTGACAATGGCCTTTATGTCAGTATGGCAAGGTCCCGGTCACGAACAGCTGTTGGTGAAAAGAATAACAAAGATGTCTATTTGCACAAATTCTTATGAAGATAATGTGTGTGTTCACAAAATTTCATGTTTGATTTGTTGTCATCATTTGCAGACATTTCAATTGAATAAATCAGCCAATGAGGTGTGTTCACAGGTTAGTAGGACTAGATATTACTAAAAGAGGGACATTTCCAAAGTTCTGAATAATGCTCCCAATAAACCTTAATTATCAGCTTAATTCTGGTATAACTGTTCTATACAGGGACCCTGCAGAAATGTCATTACTGTCATCGAAGAATTTCAAGATAGCTTGTTTGTCTGTGGAACCAACGGATACAAGCCACAGTGTTGGAAGCTGGTCAGTATCTTTGATGATGACGATGTGTTCTGTTAAATGTCTGGGTGGGCCTTTTTTGTTTGCTCTTTTAATTAGCGTGATTTTCCCTGTCGTCGGCGGGAGTTAAGTATTTTCTGTGTGGTTGATAGTATTCCCAGGTGGGCAATCGGTCAAGTGAAATAGTAGAGAGCTACGATGGAACAGGGATTTCACCATATGTTTATACACAGAACCGGCTCTCCCTGACAGTAGGTATGTGTACAACTCCCTTTGCATCAACACAAAACATTCAACGTAAACAAAACTGGTATTATTGTGGATTTATTTATATTTTGTTATTTGCACAAACTCACATACTGTCACAACAGAAGTATATCATTTGAAAACAGAGGTAATGAATATCTGGTGTTCCTAGAGGGGGACTTATACGCTGCGGCCCCTTTGGAATACGATGGTAGTTCTCTGCAGTTCAGAAGAAAAGCCGGCAGTAGAACTAACGTATGGATGTATGACAACTGGGTGTCAGGTCAGTATACAGCATGACTAATATAGGCCTATTTATACTTTCCTTTTATTGTCCCATCAAAGATTCATACAACATTACCCACCTTTTATGGGTTGGGCAGTCGAATGTACTTCAACCCATCTGATTGGAGACAACTTAAAACTGACATCTTCATCTCCTCATTTCTTCTTTCACTTTAAAAGTTACTTGTAAACAGAGTGGAACTTTCTCCCCCTCCCCCTCCCCATCCCCCGTCCGTCTCAACAGAGCCCACCTTTGTTGCCGCATCCTGGGTGAGGCGGAAAGAAGACCGAGAGAATGAGAAGATTTACATTTTTTTCCGGGAAAAGAATTCGGACAGCAGTCCCGAAGCGGACCCTTGGGTCACGAGGGTAGCCAGAGTTTGCAAGGTAATGGACCATCACAGTTAGACATAATCAAACATAACTAAAGCAATCATCCTGATGGGGACCCAAGGCGATAGTCTGGAAACAGTAATGTTTTTACTGAAACCATTGCACACCATTTTTGTACTATTTTAGTATTTTTAAATAATTAGGTTCTTATGTTATCAATCCTAATTATTATAATGTCATATATTTAAATATGAACACCATTAAGGCAACATTATACGGCACGATATCTGCACACTTTTCTTCTTATTTTGATTTAAATTTCTTTTTTTTGCACTATTATTGCATTCTGGGATCTTCTGGAAGGTGCTTTAGAGTGCCCCATACCTGTTTTTTTTTTTTTTTGCCCCATCTCCCTCCCTGCATTGTTTATTTTATCGTGCAGTTTTTAAATCGTCATCATGTAATGTGAGACGAGCTGGGAGGTTGTTATTTATTCATCTGATCTAACCGGAAAGCTGGGAGGGCATCGAGAGCCGAAGAGGACACTGATACGGAGTATAAATCAGCCTCATTGTCTTCATGAGAACCTTCTGCTGCCCTTGAAGCTCAGTTGTCTTTGCTGATAGAGGCGTCTTTCCACTCCCACCACCTGTGCAAACAGAACTACGGCTGTTTTTCAGTGGGCTGCTGCTAACACAGCACCTTTTCAATTCCACTTGTTAGACATGGAGTCTGGTCTCAAACTGCTTTCGCCTCCATCACGGCAACTAAAAACTACTACCTATCTATGTATGTATGTATATATATATATATATATATATATATATATATATATATATATATATATATATATATGTATATATGTATATCCACACACACATGCACACACATTTGAAAAGGCACCGTTACTACCCTGATGGAGCTGGGGAGCTGGGGCTTCAGAGGGCTAGCAAACAGACATGTGAAGCGGAAGTTGGAGCTAGAGCTGGAGCTAGGGAGGCTAGGGCAAGCAAAGGACCGGCAGGATCTGTGTGATGGCCTGATAGCGTGGTACGCCCTAAGGGAGAGAGACAGGTGGAAGGTGTTGGACTGACCTTGTACTGTAGCAAATAAGATATTCTGATATTCTGATGACCCTTTTCCCACCCTGGTTTGGTTTACTCAGTAAATAAACCATTCGGCTTTGGACCTGCTCTCGATGTTGTGTCATTTTATCTATCCGAACTGGTAGCATGGAAACCCCACACCCACAGGCCCGCTACAATATTTATATATATATATATATATATATATATATATATATGGGGTTAATTACGAGTTGCTTGGATATAAATATTTAAGTAACAAGAACCCTTTTAGGTATGGAAGTTTCCACCATTATTCTTCCTCATTCCTTGGTGTGGTTTGCGCAGTGCAATAATTAAATGATATATATAGATATTATAAATATATAACTATTAACATGTTCCTTTGCCATCTGCTGCTGTTCCTTCAGGTGGATGAAGGCGGCTCAAAGAGATTCTTCCAGAACACGTGGACGTCTTTCCTGAAGGCTCGGCTGGTGTGTGGCTATCCAAAGGAGTCGCTCTACTTCAACCACCTCCTAGACGTGTATGTGTTGCACGCAGACAACTGGCGTGACAGCAGGGTCTATGCACTCTTCACAAGCAGCTGGTGAGAGAATCCCCCGACCCCCTGACACTGACGCGCAACACACTGACGCGCAACACACCTCAAGCTGAAGCAATTCTTGTCTCACTAAAGTGACACTATAGTCTGTAGTATAGGCTATATAATGTCACTTTAGTGTGACTAGAAGCCGTGCTATAGACTCTATAGCATGGCTGAGATGCAGTATTGCATCCGGCAAATGCGTAACACTTCAGAACTATTTCATGGTCTGCTCGCTAACTCATGGAATCAATTAATCTTTCAGGAATTCTACAGCAGTTTGTGTATATTCGATGGCAGATATTGATGACGTATTTGAGAAGTCGAACTTCAAGGGTTATGAAGGAGACATTCCCGACCCAAGGCCAGGAACTGTAAGGTTATTTTACTCTTTGGATTTTGTTTATTTCCGGGTTACCGCCAATATTTACTCTTTTGGGAATTATTGCACTGAAAAAAATTAAGTTGGGACTTTCATATCTAAAGGGTTCTGTTACATGAGTAATTATATCCTAGCTACTCATATGTAAACCTATAAAAAGTAGTTCCTAATTTAGTTCTGAATCTTCTTGTGTCTAAACAAAGTCCTGCCTAAGGAAATGGTATCTAGTGTAGTCTAAGCAGGGTTATAACCCTCATCTCAGTAAAATGAGTCAGGATTAATCAGAATGTCATCAAGGTTGTTTGCAAGAATTAATTCAAGGAGGACACAACCACAAAGTATTTTCCCCTGTCTCGATTGGTCGACAGCACCATTCATGCCCAATGTAATCAGTTAGACTGAGTGAAACAGTAAACAGGTTTTACCCTTGAGTCTTCCTGGTTTCTTTCCTGTTTATCGTTTGCATGCTGCCCCTCTAAACTACGACTATCCTGTGCCCACGTTGTATTCCAGTGTGTAAAAAACAGCCGGGGCCTACCGTATGCAACGTTAAACGTGGTGAAGGACCACTCTGAAATGAGCGAGTGGCTCCACTCCTCCATACACCCACTGGCTCCCTTCTACGTCAGCAGCTACAACTACACAAAGCTGGCCGTGGACCGCGTGAGAGCCGCTGACCAGCACACATACAACGTTCTGCTTCTGGCCACCGGTAGGTCGCCTCAGTGCGGATGGACAGCATGGAAATGACTGACTATGGTCCAGAACATTCCTCCGCACATCATCTTAAGTCCTGGTGATTGAGAGTGCTTCCCAGACTTATTATTTTCACATTTTAAGTTATTGTTGTGTGTTTGTGTTTTATTTCTACAGACACCGGTAAAATCCATAAGTGCTTAGAGCTTGGTTCGGATACTTTCATCATTTCAGAAACCCATCTCTCCAACCACTCATCCGTTCAGTCAATGATACTTTCCTCCAAGAAGGTGTTTTTTTTTTTTTTTGTTTTTTTAATAGCTGCTTTATTTAAGAGGGCTGTCTCATTTATTGAAAATGTCTTTATTTCCTGCCTACAGAAAAAGCTGATAGTAAGTTTTGCAGAGGAGGTCTTTATCCTTGACCTCCCACAGTGTCACCACTACAACAGCTCCTGTGCAGAGTGTGTCCTCTCCAGGGACCCCTACTGCGCTTGGACTCAGAATCGATGCACATCAACCATCATGTGTGTAGAGTAGGAACTTTACTGACAGCTTAATCAAATTTCCACTTGTGAATTTGTCCCACATTATTCTAAGTAAAGTTATCCCTGTTGAACAAGACAAGCAGGACTATGTCTGATGAAAGCCTTTACTTCCACAGGGGGGGTATTCAAAATATAATTGAGCAAACAACGGGTGTTTGTACAACAGCGTTTGATGGTAAGCTCTAATACCATATCATCACATCAAGGAGTTATAATCTTATGATATATCAAGGGCATCCTGACACACACACACACACACACACACACACACACACACACACACACACACACACACACACACACACACACACACACACACACACACCACACACACACACACACACACACACACACACACTCACACACACACACACACACACACCCCAACCAACCAAAGGGTCTCTTCCACCCCCCTCCATGTTCTTTCTCATCTAGAGCCAAAGACCCTCGACAAGAACAGACAGGAAACGGTGCGCCCCACCCAAGCAGTCTCCAGGGCGGCCCACGTGGTCCCGCTGGGCGTTCCCTTCTACTTGTCCTGCCCAATAGACTCGTACCACGCCACCTACGTGTGGAAGCACGTAGGTGGCGACACCAGCTCCTGTCAGCAGATGGGGTCCCAATGCCTGCACCTCATCCCGGCCCTGAAGTCCGGCAGCTACGGCCGCCACCAGTGCTTCTCCCAGGAGCGAGGCTACACCAGACTGGTGGCAGAATACCTGCTCACCATGCCACCCGCGCCGGACCCCAGAAACCACAGTGAACGCATTTCTGTGTGGCGTGTCGATTGGGTCGTCCTGATTTCAGCCACTGCGGTGGTTGTTGCATGGCTTGGCGATTAGGAGGTGCCCCAGAATAGCAACGCAATCGCTTGGTTGGATCGCTTCACTTCTAACAAGCTGTGCACACTCATTAGAGGTGGCTGTCTGGGAATAAGGGATCAAGCTGTTTAGTGTCTTGCCACACACTTTAAGGTCAGAGAGAGAGAGAGAGAGAGAGAGAGAACTAACTGCTTTTGTTCTTCACAAGCACTTTACATTGTTGTTATTAATAGAGAAATATCAAAGAGTGTGTGTGGTGCGTGCGTGTATGCATAATATGAGAATAACTTATTTATTTGGTCGTCTCTTGGAAACAAGGTTAAAAAAGGGCTTCCCAAGATCTTTTTTTCTTTATAACATTCTCAGGCAAGTCATTCCAGAGCTGAATGAATTTTCCTAAGGACAACATGCATTTTGTATGACCATTTTTGAATTCCCAACTTGCTGATTGTGTTTTCCCTGCTACTCTTTAATCTTAAAAGCCCACTGCCTATGATACAATCTTTGTGGTCCGTTGAGGTTGAGAACAGGATTTAGATCTTTGACTTAATTGGCTTTCAACCCAGCCCTGTCTGTATTTTTCACAGAATAGTAAATACCAGTTAATGAAAACATCCAAACATTCATTCTCGTTCTAAATTTTAACTGTGAACATGCTTTAAAATGAATTCATCATTTATCTGTAAATTATACTATATTTAGTTTATTATATTTTAGTTTATTTATTAGCAAACGATGAGAATCAAACAGCTTTATGTGGGTAGCCTACTCCAACCTCATTGCTGATCGATATGTTGCCCTTTATTCGTATATAAATTATTGATTGCATTTTTAGTAAATAGTTGGAAGGAATCTGTTTCGCAATAACATTGAACTGTATTTTTTTCTAGGCCTTCATAGATTTACTATGTTGTTGGTGTTATAGGCCTATGTTGTATGGAGCAATCTTTCATATTTATAAAGTTAACTTACACTTCCATGCAGGGTTATGATTCCATCTTTGTGGGGGTCTCTTGAAGTTGTTGAGGGGGGTGGGGGGGGGTGGGGGGGGGGGGGGGGGGAGAAGACCTAACCCTACAAACCCTAACCCTTATTGACTCTAGAGCCCCAAAACTTGTTCCATATAGGCACGGCCTCTATATGGAACTCACACACTCATGCACGCTCCAACAATGCTCCCCAAAGCTAATCCCCCCCCCCCCTACTTTCTATTTGTATTTTGACTGGAGGAGCATCTCAGCCAATCAAGCTTCTTGCTTTGACCGTTGCTGCGCATCGTGCGCGTCGCCGCCATGTTTGATAAGGTCAAGGCTGGCCTGTAAATAAATACAAGACAGCAATACAGCATATTCATTCATCGACCGAATTCATGAGTCGTTTCATTATTCATATGAAATTATATTCTATAGGCCTATAAGATATATATATATATTTTAAATACAAAACTTTAGGAAGTACCTATTAAACAAACGGTAGTATTAGTTGTAATACAGGGTTGGAACGTTCTGTATGTAACCTAGGTTACGAGTAGCGGAAACCATTAAAGGAACAGAGTTCATATCATGCAGTCACTTCTCTACGAGTCTCCTTGATATTTGAATATATGTTGCAAGGCCAACTGAACATGTTGTCAGAAGTTAAGATAGTAAGCTGCAAAGTGGTAGTGTAGAGTCAACTGCTTGGTACACAAGTATAGATGCATTGTTTGAGTGAGTATTCGCCGAGTTTGGTTAGGCAAGCCAGTCAGTGAGTTAGCGTTAGTATCTTAACGGCGGGAGCAACGATGGCCCAGTACCAAGTTAAGCCTCCGGATCCGTTTTCGTTCAAGGCAGAAGAGTGGACGAAATGGATAAAACGATTAGACAGATTTCGCATCGCGTCTGGAATGGACGCTCAGGATGAGGAAAATCAGGTCAATGCGTTTATTTACTCAATGGGAGAACAGGCATTTAAACGCAGACGAGGCGGGAGACTATATGGTACTGTAAAAGATAAGCTGGAAGCACATTTCGTAACATGCAGGAACATTATATTCGAACGGGCTAAATTCAACCAGAGGCAACAAGAAGTCGGCGAGTCAGCGGACAGCTTTCACACCTCGCTGCATTGCCTTGCTGAGTACTGCGGATACGGCGCTCTGCGCGACGAAATGGTGAGAGATCGTCTAGTCGTGGCCCTGAGGGATAAACACCTTTCAGAACAGTTGCAGATGGACCCTGAATTGACGTTGGAGAAGTCAATTAACAAGGCAGGACAAAGTGAGCAGGTAAAGAAGCAACTTGAAATGCTAAAAACAAACTTTAAAGCAGAAGCCAGTAGCACTCAGCTAGACAGTATGCAATCGTGGCAGCGCAGCGGCTCAAAGCAAAGCAAGCAGCGAGATAGGAAGACATCTCATAAAGAGACACTGGAAAGACAAACACAATGTAACAGATGCGTGGACACATGAGGGCATCATCCGCGGCAGTGTCCAGCTAGAGAGGCTGTGTGTAACCAGTGCCGAAAGAAAGGACATTATGCTAGAGTCTGCCAAATAAAAAAAAACTGGGAGTTCATGTAGCTGCAGTGACTGAGGAAGACAGCGATGAGGAATACAGCGATGAGGACATTGCGTTTTGGGGCTCTGTGGATTCCACAGGTGCCTGCCCATGGAAGACAAAGGTAAAAGTGGACAATCACAAATCAGTGTTTAAGATGCACTGGAGCAGTGCATCTTAAACACTGCAATCCCAGCCAAGTTGTACACCCAGGACCAGTTCAGCAAACTGTCCAGAGCCACAAAGAATATTTATGGACCAGGAGGGACAGCATTAAAGGTGAATGGAAAATGTACAGCTACTCTCAGTAAGGGTAACAAAAGCACACAAGAGGAAGTGTATGTTGTTGATGGGCTACGTACGCCACTCCTGGGTGAACTAGCCGCCATGAGCCTTCAACTGGTTGCTCGCGGGAATAACATAAGCCTGGATACAAAAGAGACTGTGAAAAGAGAGTTTCCAAAGCTTTTCTCTGGACTAGGGAAAATGGAGGGAGAGTAAACCAGTAAACCATTGTGCTGAAGCCAGGAGCAAAGCCCTTTTCTCTCTCGACCCCGAGACGCATATCTCTCCCACTCATGCCAAATGTGAGACAAGAGCTCACTCGCATGGAGCAGCAAGGAGTGATTTCAAAGGTGGAGGAGCCTACAGCATGGTGTACAGCCATGGTTGTGGTGCCCAAGAGCACTGGCCGAGTCAGGATTTGCACCGACCTCACGGAGCTGAACAGGTCAGTGATGAGGGAGAAGCATCCACTACCATCTGTCAAGCACACTTAAGGACAGCCTCCAGAGCACTTCCAAAAACTCATGTCTCGTATCCTGGAGGGCCTGGAATGTGTTGTATGTCAGGTGGACGTTTTGCTCATATGGGGTGCCACGCAATGTGAGCAAGATGAGAGGCTAAGGAAGACATTGACACGTCTGCAGGAGGCAGGGGTGACACTCAATGACAAATGTGACTTCTCAAAGAGCAGGATAAAGTTCCTGGGACAACTTATCGACGCCACTGGAGTCAGTGAAGACCCTGACAAGGTGGGTGCTGTGAAAGCCATGGCAGAGCCCAGTAACGTCAGTGAGGTGAGGCGCTTCTTGGGAATGACCAATCATCTGGGAAAATTCCTGCCTCACCTGGCTGAGAAAACGCGCCCTCTCTGAGATCTATTGAGGAAATCAAAAATGTGGGCCTGGGGTCCATAACAGCAGCAAGCCTTTGAACAGATTAAGGCTGAGCTTACAACACCGCTGGGTCTTGCCTTGTACGACCCAAATGCAGACACACCTTCACAGCAGATTCATCTTCACACGGCATGGGTGCTGTTCTCCTCCAGCGACGAAATGAAAAAGACTGGAAGCCGGTGGCATATGCTTCGAGAGCCCTGAACAACGCCGAACAGCGGTATGCTCAAATCGAAAAAGAAGCTTTGGCCACAACAAGGGCCTGTGAGAGATTTGCTGAGTTCCTTATAGGAAAGGACTTCCACGTAGAGACAGATCACAAGCCTTTGGTTCCCCTGCTAGGCTCAAAGAGTCTGGATGAACTGCCACCTTGCATACAGCGTCTATGTATACGGCTGATGAGGTTCTCTTACACCATCTCACATGTGCCAGGCAAGGACATCGCCACTGCTGACGTGCTCTCCAGAGCGCCAATCGAGAACACAGCGGAGGGCTTACAGGAAGAAGAGGTGAGCCTGTACGTGGACACTGTGATGGAAAACCTGCCAGTTACAGACAAAATACTTACTACTACTACACACTAGAGATACAGCAAGGAGGGCTGGCCCGATAAATTCTCCATGCAAAGAGCATTCCATCCCTACCTGCCGTTCTCAGGTGAGCTAACAGTTAATGAGGGTTTGCTACTTTACGGCTGTAGAATAGTTATTATTCAGTGTCACAGTGTCACGCAGATATGCTGAACAAACGGCATGAGGGCCACCAGGGACTCACTAAATGCAGAGATAGGGCCAAGCAATCTGTGTGGTGGCCAGGCCTTAGCAAAGACCTGACACAGCTGATGTTTGCAGTCGGGAGAGAACCAACTTTAGAGAAACACTGCAACCCCCTGAGTTCCCAGCAAGACCATGGTCCACTGTGGGGGCAGATCTATTGCAGACAGAAAATAATGAGCACTATCTGGTCATTGTAGACTACTTTTCCAGATTCTTTGAAGTAGCCAAACTCACTGATACAACATCTGAGGCGGTGGTGGAGCACTTCAAATCCATATTTGCACGTCATGGCATACCAGATGTGGTGCGCTCAGACAATGGGCCACAATTTGCATCCGAGTACTTCAGAAAGTTTGTTCGAGAGTGGGGTTTCAGCCATGTCACATCCAGCCCCCACTTCCCCAAAGCAAAGATGAGGCAGAGCGGGCCGTTAGGACAATCAAAGTCATCCTATAGAAATCCAGTGACCCTTACCTTGGCCTCATGGCCTAACGCGCCGCTCCTTTGGCGAATGGACACAGTCCAGCAGAGCTCCTCATGGGCAGAAACATTAGAACACCTGTCCCTGTCATCCCATCTCAGCTAAACCCTGGATGGACAGACATGAACAGTCTAAAAAGAACTGAACAGGCAAACTGAACTACGACCGTCATCACAGAGCTCGAAACATGCCACTCCTCCGACAAGGTGACCATGTGTGGGTCAAGGACATACTTGAGAGAGCCACAGTGGTGTCAAATGCAAGCACTCCACAATCCTACATTGTGGAGACCCTAGGGGCACTCTGCGGAGAAACAGGTACCATCTCTCGCCCACCCCCATTGCACCAGCAACACACACCGACTTACCTGAGGATGGTGCATCCACTGCGGTGAACCCACCTGTCACACCTGAAGATCCCTGTGACTCGGGGCAGCAGACACCAGTAAAAGAAGGACTTGTGCCTTCCAGAATGAGAGTACCTCCAGTGTACCTAAAAGACTATGACTGTTCGTAAAAAAAAAAAGAGAGAAAGGGATTTGCAAATGTTGTTAAAGTAAATGTTGTTGAAAAGCGTGTCATGGTCAGTTCCTTGTCTTGTTTGGTGTTTCCTGTTTTACTTTGGTATCTCTGTCTTGTTTCTCCCCATGTCCGGTCAAGTTTCCCTCCTGTGTGATTACTGCTCCCTCCCCTAATGTGTTTCAGCTGTTACTCGTGGCGTGCCTGCCCTGTGTGTGTTTGGTATTTAAGCCCTTATCTTTCCTTTGTTCCTTGTCGGATCATTTTAGTTTGTGGTGAGTTGTGTCCTGTGTGTTCCCTGTGTTCCCTGTGTTCCCTGTGTTCCCTGTGTCACCCGCGTCACCCGTGTTCCTTGCCTTTTGCGTTAATAAATTATCATTTTATTGAACTGTCTGCTATTGGGTCCTACCAGCCTGCCTGCCACCCGCTAACCGTGACAGAATGATCCGACCATCATTGGACCCAGCGGACGCTCTTTTTGTTGGAGGCTGTGTTGGGGCGTAAGTGCAGCGCTGTCTCTTCAAGGCCCGGGTTGGAGGGTGCCTTACGGACTATCAGAGTGGGGGTGTTGAGTGTGGAGTGCCATCCGGTTCAACATTTCTCTCCAGCCCCTGAGCTGACTCCGGTCCCCGAGCCCTGTCCGGTTCCTGAACCCTACTCCTTCCTGAGGGTGCCCCTCTTCCAGAACTTCCAGACCTTCCAGAAGGGGCCCGCCCTCTACCTTGCCTTCCAGAGGGGTCCCGCCTTCTAAACCTTCCAGAAGGGTCCCGCCCTCTACCTTGCCTTCCAGAGGGGTCCCGCCTTCTAAACCTTCCAGAAGGGGCCCGCCCTCTACCTTGCCTTCCAGAGGGGTCCCGCCTTCTAAACCTTCCAGAAGGGGCCCGCCCTCTACCTTGCCTTCCAGAGGAGTCCCTCCTTCTAAACCTTCCAGAAGGGGCCCGCCCTCTACCTTGCCTTCCAGAGGGGTCCTGCCTTCTAAACCTTCCAGAAGGGGCCCGCCCTCTACCTTGCCTTCCAGAGGGGTCCCGCCTTCCAGTAACAAACCATGGCAAAGTTTTCTTAACAGAAGTTTTATTTTTTAGTTATGCATCTTCTTAGACAGCATCCTTAAGTCAGAAAGGGGGATGTAGTATATGAGTTGTAATACGGGGTTAGAACTTTCTGTATGTAACCTAGGCAACGAGTAGCGGAAGCCATTAAAGGAACAGAGTTCATACCATGCAGTCACGTCTTTACGAGTCTCCTTGATATTTTAATATATGTTGCAAGGCCAACTGAACACAAACTGCCTTAATAGGTGTGAGGTTGTAGGAAGCCTCCTCTCAAGTTTGACACAGCATGCATCATAGACCCCACGGAGATTAACTTGAGTTGAGAACGAGAATCAACCCCCACCCCTCCCAGTTAATTGGGTTTTCTGGTTGTCTTACCCCTATTATAATTTTCAGGTTTACCTTGTATCTAGTTTGCATCTATTGACCGGTGCATCTATTGATATCGCCAAATGCTTCATCGCCTGTAATGTCCGGATGAGAGCACTAGGGGACGTAAGAGTGCTTTTCTTTACCTTAAAATGCCTTTACAAGAACTCAATAGAGACAAAACGAAAGAAAGATGCACGTTTGTCTACCAGAGGATGGCAGTAGAGACATACAGAATATTAGGATTGCGTTTAGAAAGACACTTTCAGGGATGCGGGCTTCAATTGGTTTTCATGAATAATCATGAAGTCTACTTGGATGACCATATCATCATTTTGACTGGCATTTATTTTAAAGTTAAACTATTGTTGTATTGGTAGCCAACGAAACCGCCACATCAAAAACAAGTAGGAAATGTTTTTCACTAACTAGACCAGATGATTCTTCAGATTTTTATTGATTTAAAATGTGGCATCTGAGAATTGTTTTAATATCGCGTGACAAAAATGTTTTTTAGGCCTATAGGTTTTCATCATATGGACCATTTGAGTGTTTGAAATACTCAATCAAGCTTTCACTTCCTACTTTATTTTTTTGTTGGAGGGTGTCCAAATAACGCTGAACCGACAACTACAACAGATGCCCATCTTTGAAACCATTCACATATTTAAAGTAGCGCACATTAACGTCTGTTTGATTGTGTTGTATGAACATTGGATTTCCAAACCAAATGAGGTCAAAGATTAGACTTGGGTGATCGGTGAATACATTAAACAAACGTCTGAATTATGAATTTTCTTTGAGGGTGGGTTATCCGGAGCTTCTGTATCTTTAATACTGAGGATGAAGGGTGGGAGAGGCTGCGCGTTCACGATATCCTCTCTTCCTGCGCGGTGGCGGGAGCGCGCAGTGGAGCTGACTCTGCAGAGAGGAGAAGAGGCGTCCGACCGCGCATCACCGGGAGGAAAATGTTTCTTCAAGCGCCTTTTATGCATACTACCGTGGTCTTCAAAAGTAATTCAATAGGACCTATCAAATCCGAGGATACGGTGTTTTACAACCATTAAAGTTATTGTAATAAAGACCTACTTTAACTTCCACAGTGTGCTTTTAGACGCTGGAACTGAAGTACATCAGGTAAGACGATTCACTAAGTTACCGCAGTGACATATCAGTCGGAATTACTATGAAGTAGTCCTATCCCCTTTTTCTTAGCAGGCATGAAATGTCTCTGTGTTTGTATTTTAAATGATGGCAACACGGAGCATTTTCGAATGCATATGATGCTCGACGTGCACCCGCTTCACCGGCGGACAGGTCCGTATCTTTTCGGATCACTTTCAGATCACTTTGGAGCACAACCGCTTCCTGACACTGGGTGTTGTCTGTATCCTTGATTTGTGCGCCTAATTGTAGTGAAACCAAAAACCTTTGCTTTGTTCGGTGGCCATATAGATTCAGTTTTGTGCTGACGTCGACAGTAGTATTTGACATTGAAGTCTGTCCGATGCATTTGTCATTATTGTCTGAAAACGTATTTTAATCAGTTATAAACTTTGACACACCCCTTCTATTATGTCCAGTGGGTTATTTCTCCCTGCAGAAATGTGATTTATTCATGAGGGTTCACAAAGGGTGCTTTCTACACTGCACGGTCCACATTGCATTTGAAGCATATTGGTCTCCCACCTTGGCTGCACATGTTCTTAAATCTAGACATGTCCTATTTACAGGTGGTGAAAATGGCGTTGAGGCTCCTGCAGCTCGTGGCTCTGTGGACGACACTGGTTGGCTCGGCGAGGGCTTGTCCAGAACTGTGTACGTGCGTGGATAAATTCGGGAACCTGCAGTTTGCGGATTGTGCGTACAAAGACCTACTACTGGTACCGGTCGGACTGCCTCCCAACACGACCACCCTCAGCCTCTCCGCCAACAAGATCAAACTGCTGAAGGCAAAAAGCTTTGTGAATGTCACCCAGGTCACGTCCCTGTGGCTGGCCCATAACGAGATCGTCACCATAGAGACCAACACCTTGGCCCCTCTGGTGCAGCTGCGTAACCTAGATGTCAGCCATAACAAAATAGTCAACTTTCCATGGGGTGATCTGCAGAACCTCACAGGCCTGCAGCTCCTGAAGATGAACAACAACGAGATGACTCACCTGCCAAAGGACGCCTTCTCCACGCTCAAGGAGCTGCGGTCCCTGCGCATCAACCACAACAAGCTCACCAGCATCGTGGAGGACACCTTCAGCGGCCTCACCCCCATGTCCCACCTCCAGATCTTCGACAACCCCTTCACCTGCTCCTGTCGCCTGGAATGGGTTAGAGACTGGCTGGCCAACACCAAGATATCCGTCCCCGACCAGAAACTGATCTTGTGTGGGGCGCCTGAGGACCTGAAGGGGATCATGGTGTCCAATATGCCCAAACTGGACTGTAAGCCCCCCACCGCCGTCCTCAGCTACCAGCCCAACCTGGAGACCACTCAGATCTACGAAGGCGTGATGGTCGTCCTGAACTGTGAGGCCAAGGGGAACCCCAAACCTGAGGTCACCTGGGAGGTCAACGCTGGAAGCCCCAAGTTTGAGTTCACCATCCCCTCTGCCGGGGAGGAGAGCGACCAGCCCATCAATGAACAAGCCACCAGGTCTCGCTTCCACGTCTTTCAAAATGGCACCCTTATCATCCCCAGTATGAGCAAGAAAGAGGATGGGAACTACAGCTGCTCAGCAGCCAACGAGCTAGGGAGGGCTGAAAGCAGCGTGAAGCTCGCTCTGACTGGAACACAAAAGCACACCATGAACTCCGTCCACGAGACGGCAGGGCCGAAAACCGCCACCATGGCCAAGCCATCACGCCCTAAAGAGTCCGGAAACAACGTGATCAACTGGCCGAAATCTGAAGGCAAGGCCAACGTTTCTCCAACGGGAACCTCAGGGAAACATGGTGCAACGGACCATGTGGTCGGCAACGGAAAGCAGCTGACGTTTGCCGGCAAGTGTGGAGTAAACGATGGCAGTGAATACATCTCCAACCATGCCTTCAACCTCAGCCTGGACGACCTCAAGCAGTATACGTTTGATTTTGGCGTTATTGCCTTGGAGGTTTCTGAGACGGAGGCCAAAGTACAGCTCAACCCTCTTCAGCTGCCAAGCAGCAAGTCCAACCTACACCTCAGTCAAACGCAAAACCTGGAAACTGTCAATAAAGAAATATTCAGCCTTTTCCAAACGGCAGCACAAAAGGCACCTCTCGACATGTTGTACCTTTGTGTGAAATCTGGCAACGGACACTCAATGGTTCAATGGTCCAAAATAGAGGAGGGCGTTAATGCCTATCGTTTCCATGGTTTGCAACCTGGTACCAATTACACTCTCTGTCTCACCTATGGAGGCCAGGACTGTCAAGTTCAAGTTGTCTTCACCACGAGGAAGAAAATCCCATCTCTGCTGATTATCGTGATCGTCAGCACTTTCCTGTTGGCTTTGGCCACCGTTCCCTTGCTGGGAGCCACCTGCTGCCATTTATTATACAAGTATCAAGGGAAGACGTACAAGTTAATCATGAAGGCTCAGAATCCAGATCAGATGGAGAAACAGATAGCGGGGGACTTTGATCCTCGGGCCTCTTTTGTGGAGTCCGAGAAAAACCTGGACCCCAGCGAGCTGGGAGAGGGAGAGGGAGAGGCGGACGGAGAAGACATCGACGGAGAGGGGGAGCTTGAGGGAAGCGTGGCGGCCACGGAATCCATCCCTGGCTCCTCATCCAAAACGAACCCGGAGGAGTTTGAGATGGGCTCGGAGTACAGCGACAGACTGCCGCTCGGCGCCGAGGCGGTCAACATCTCCGAGGAGATCAACGGTAACTACAAGCAGCCGAGTCGCTGAACCCGTGTCCCGTCACTGGTGAAATGTAAAACTATCACTTTTAGATATCGCACATTTATGGAAGCCAAGTGTACCATTACTTTACGTAATATCTATCAAAGCCCTGGAAAGATGGCTATAGCCTTGTTTAATTTACCTCAAAGTAGACCTACCGGGATAGGAGACGGGATTCATTGGTGTAACATTCGTAAATCATGACATAAGCACATGTGTTAATTACAAGACATCAGAAAGGAAAAGGCACAGCCGCATTGTGTTTTACAGACACATTTCACGTGTTTTGTGGTCCGTCCGCCCGCGCGTCGTCAGTGCGTCCTGGCGCGTCGTCAGTGCGCTCGTGGCGCGTCAGGCGCGGCTGCTGTCGGCTCCTTTGTTCTGTCCAAAAGGAAAACCAGTTATAGTTCAGGCATGTGATGTTCTTATTAAATCCCAGGTATTATCCCGAAAATGTTCAGTGTAACGTGCAGCTTTAAGATGTTGACTTTAACCTCTTACTTAACCGGTGCTCCAACTATTCTATACATTTGTACATTATTTCTAAACCCTGTGTCCTTTCTCTTGTGGCGACGTGTCAATGGCATGTTTCCATGTGTGGTTTTAATTAGTGTAGTCTAGGACTGTAGACCTGATTGTCAAACCTGTGATGTAAGCCATTTGAACTGGATTATCTCTTTTTTACGACGGTGCCGTTTATATTGGTGAAGTATCAGCAAATAGGTGCGGCCGAGCATCTGGATTCACTGACATGTGATTTTATGCATTAGTGAGTTTTTGTGAAATGTTGTAACAAAAAAAGTCCATTGACCTTTTAAGATTTTTGATATAATTTTCTGTAGGTGGAAATAATAAAACATGACAAATTATTGTTTTGTGTTATTTAACTGAGTGCAAGGGAAGGGAAACAACATAGGCGTTGGTAGGCCTGACTCTTTTTACAGTTCGGCCTATTTAAACAATTCTATTTAAAAGGTAATCTTTTATCTGAGAGAAAGGCAGAATATGAAGAATATGAAGGCGGAAACGAAGGATTTGGCTTTAGTAGGCCTAATCTAAATAGGTCCAATCGCCCAAGCAAAAGGAACGCTTTCGTCTGCTTTTCGCTTTCTAATTTTATTATAATTTCTAGGTCTTTTATTTGGCTTCGACAGATAAATATACACAATGCCTAGTAAAACGAAAGTGAACCCTTTCTGTCCGGCTAATGATTAAGGTTATGTAGAATAATGTGAAGCTGGGGCCGGGATAAACGTTGCTCGTTATTGAATAGACCTGGTTCTAACAGAATGATCGGCTTAAATGTATCGCTTGATTTATTAAACACAAATACAAGTCTAGAGGAGGGCATGAAAAATAATTTATTATTTTACTGTAGGCCTTCATACAATTTACACATAATATAAGTTTGATGTAAATAACAAATAGAGGCCTACTCTAATAACACAATGAAAATGATTTATTTGTCTCCCAAAATAATATTCTGTTAATTTATAAATAGTCACTCATCACAGTTGCGCTCTGGAAAAGGATGTAGGCTAATTTTAACCCCTTTTTCTTTTGTTAAGGAATCCATACACCATTAGATCAAAATACACCTCAAGCCACACTAATGGATATGTTCATGTTTTAAAAGGTGACACCCCTAACTAAATGCACAAGGTCAGATAGAACGATGCATCCTTTCAAATAGCGTGGACTGCGGAAGAATTCCGTCACACACACGCTGGTCTTCTGCTCTGCTGGAGACGCGGCAGTCACACAGTCAGACAGTCACAGAGTAAGACACAGTCGGACAGTCAGACACACGGACCGTGGGACCAGAGACCTCGCAAGATTAAACTGGAAACATTAAAGCACTACCTGAGGCACGTTGCTATAAGTGCACTTATTTCTCTCTTCTTTTTTTTTTTAGCAAAATATAGATCAGAAATCTATGCATGCATAAAGCCTGCACCCATTTGATCCACGGACATAAACCCCTTGAAAAAAGAAGAAGAAGAAGCCTTAGCGAATGAAGTCTCTACTCTCCAAAGGAAAAGGGAACTGGAAAAGGGGAAGTGACACGCTCAGTTCCCGGTTGCGGGCACTGCCGGCTCCTTGGTCGCCGCCTCCCTCTTGCTGCCCTTCGTGGAAGCGGTGGGCTTCAGGCTCCCGTTCAGGAAGCCCTCGGCGGCGCGGTGCTTGAAGTGCTTCCTGCTGCCCACCAGGGAGGGGTTGTTGACCAGCGTGTAGAGCAGCCGCCAGTGAGCCCTGGCCCTCTTGGCCGCAGACACCTTCTGCAGTTTCTTCTCCTGCTGGACCAGCTGGATCCCTGGGGACAACCACACACGCACACGCACACACGCACGCACACGCACACACGCACGCACACACACACACACGCACACGCACACATTCACACAAAACACACACACACACACACACACACACACACACACACACACACACACACACACACACACACACACACACACACACACACACACACTCTTAGGACCTGTCCACCGTGACAGAGAGGCCCACCCAGCGCTAGTTATCACTACTGTTACTGAGTCGTTTAGTGGACGCAGTTATCCAGAAGGACGTCCAGTGAATCCAGACGCATGAGTCAATCATCAGTCAGTATGAGCAGGTGGCGGGGGAGGGTGGGCTTTTTTCTCCATGGTGCCTGCAGATAGACGGCGAACATTGGGGATCGAACCCAGCAACTTTGCGCTGGGAATCAACGGCACTATGTCAGCTGATCAACGGCGCGCAAACGTAATGGTAGTCATCTTTTGTGCAACCAAACGGTTTGGGCGATAGCCCCCGGGCAGCGGCTATAGTGAGACAGTAATAATAGAAAGCAATTGTATCATAATCTTCTGAGCATGGTTGGAGCATATTGAGCCACACATTAACATGCTGAACACACCCCCCCCCCCCCCCTGGGCTGCATGAATATGAAACAGTCAATTAAAGCGGTACATCTGTAAAAGCAGCCAGTCTAAAATGACTCTTTATGGTATAATTCCTCCATCCATTGCTACGGTTGTCTTGGAACACACACTCATCCTGGCTGTACTCTTCATAGCTATTAGCCATTGAGTAAGGGTTTTGCACAGCCAATAAACAGGATGCATTTTACTGCTAATTGCAATCAATAATTCACATATATGCTCTGCATTGGTTATACTCTCTTGCTGGTATGTATCATGTACGCCACTGGTAGAATACCAGTGGAAAATGCCTTACATGTAAGTGAGTCATAGACACACTTACAGACATATATATATATATTTAAAAATTATAATATATATATATATATATATATATATATATATATATATATATATATATATATATATATATATATATATATATATATATATCAATATGTAAATATCTCCAGCAAGCATGGCTATGGCTGATTGGTTTATGACAGGTTTGATTGAGGCAGCAGGCACACCATTGCTGTAAATTATTCCTCACCAGGACTCAATTTGCTGTGACAAATTAAATCAGGGCCGCTAAGCTATCATTGCTGTTGTACGTGAGGCACAACATTATGATTCAATTAGTTTTTAGTGGCCTGCCAGGAGCCGGCGCCTCCGTCCTCAATTCCTCTGGCGACTGTCACCCCCCTTTGAGCAGCCCTTCCAAGCCCCTCCACCCGGACATCCGCCCATCCGGACCCCCGGACATCCGGACACGCTACTAGCTCAGGCTAAAGACCTGATGTGGCGTGGACACTCAGACCCATGTCCTTAGGGAGCATGTCCGGGCTGGGGGGCTCCTGAAGGAGGCCTTCATGTGGACTTTGGAGATCGGGGGCTGACCCTGGAACGTTTTGAATACCCTGACCCCGACGAGACTGTCCTGAACCCTACGTGACACCCTGCACCCATACAGCTATCAACAGCATTTCATATGACCAGGAATAAGCAGAAAATATATGGGAGACAATAGAAAAATCTCAATGAATAAATCCATAAATAAGTCCATTCCATTGAATAGACAGACGTTGGGGCGTTGCCTGGAGGAGGGGGGGGGGGGGGGGGGGGGTCTACGGACCTTCCTCGGCATCCCGCTCTCTCTGGGTGGGGTCGGGGTCCTGGCCGGCACCCTGGAGCAGAAGGCCGCAGAAGGCCTTCATCACCGGGTGGGACTGGCTCACCTCAATCTTCAGATAATGAGCGTAACAGCGGTAGGCTGCGGGGAGAGACACACACACACAAGGCGGGGGGGGGGGGGGGGGGGGGGTAAAGCAATAAACACGTCGCTCTGCTGTTGGAGGGGGGAGGGGGCTGCTGAAAAGTGGTGAGGCAATCTCAAATAATGACCACGCAATCATGGACTCGAGGACTTTTTTTCCTATTCCTCCACCCGACTGCTTGTCCCACAACAGATGTCTGGTGCCCGCGCCGATCGCTGTAATTGTTGTGTGCTTAGGGCCCTGTGAAGCGTAGAATACACAGAGCCTATGACCTGCGCTGGGCTTCCTACATGACTCGGCTTTTCAGGCCTCCATCTTTGGGATTTTTGAATCACGGATGGAGGAATGTGGATGTTAATTTAGTGCTGCTGTTGTGAACGGGGCAAGAGCAGAAACTCAAGCATACACAGTACGTGTTGTGAACATCATACTCCTTTTCAATTGTTCTGTATTTAAATCGCTTGTGCCAAGGACAGATAAACAAAACATTTAACGAGGGAAACAAAGCTATAATAATGAGACGAATAATTACAGCTCTATACCGATGCCTTCACGGTACAGTGGTCCTGACGGTCCGCCACAGTGGGGGCATGTCGCCGACCATCTGTGTGTGTGTGTGTGTGTGTGTGAGCAGAGCGCGGGGCCCACCTGGGGGCGGGGCTCACCTGGGTCAAAGGCCTCCACGCTGCGGTTCAGGAGGCTGATGTCCGTGCGGCCCAAGTGCACGATGTTGAAGAGGGCGGTGATGGCCATGCGCCACACCCCCAGCAGGACGCCCAGCAGCACGTTGACCGGGAACAGCAGGTAGGTCATCAGGAACAGACCGCCCCTGGGTGACCGGGGAGACGGAGGAAGTGAACACACCAAAATGGCGGAGGACGTGCCCTAGCCGGCGTCTCAGTCTCAGAAGCGTGGGTGATTACCTGTTGTCGAGGTCTCTGGTTCCCGCTGTTTTCTTGATGAAGAAACACCTGGCTGAGATGTGTTGGATCAGCACCGCCAGGAGAAGCATCAACCAGAAAGGCCTGATAGAGATGGGAACACGGTGACGGATCAATACATGTGCAACAAGCCCCTCACTAGACCACAGGCAGAGGCCGTGTGCAGAGCGGTGCATTGATTTGTAAATGAAGGAGTAGTAGATGCCGTTTCAGAGAGGATCACTTACCACATGCTCCATAGAAGCTTGAAGAGGATCAGGTTCTCTCCATGCAGGACAGGGACAATGATGAGGAAGACTGCAACCAACAGGCAGAGGAAGAACACCAGGGTTTGGATGATCATGCCTGAGAGAGAGAGAGAGAGAGAGAGAGAGAGAGAGAGAGAGAGAGAGAGAGAGAGAGAGAGAGAGAGAGAGAGAGAGGAGAGGGAGAGGGAGAGGGAGAGGGAGAGGGAGAGGGAGAGGGAGAGGAGAGAGAGAGAGAGAGAGAGAGAGAGAGAAGGAGAGAGGGAGAGAGGGGAGGGGGGGGAGAGAGAGGGGGGGGGGGGAGAGAGGGGGGGGGAGAGGGGGGGGAGAGAGAGGGGTGGGAGTTATACCTTGTCTAGAAACAGATTCTGTGTATTTAATAATTTATATATTATCTTTATATAATAGTCATTGACAAACTAGGTAGGATGTTTAAGGGGGATTCAGCAATTATATAATCATCGTACGTCATCATATTCTAAGAAGATACACTGGGCATTTCTCTTATTTTATTAAAGACAGAAAATATAACATGTTGGAACTTCGATTGGCTTGACAATTCATATCAATTATCGAGGGTTGATTGATGAAAAGTTCCCATCATCATGGTGCTTCATGCGAGGTATGGTTCTTGTTCTTGTCCCGGGCCAGCTCTGGGCCAGCTCCCTACCTAAGCAGAGGTGGGCGGCCGTGAAGCTGGTGTAGCCCATCCAGCAGACCAGTGCCGGGCGGGACGGCCTGACGCTCCTCTGGCAGTGGTAGACGCTGTAGATGTCTCCTCGGTACAAGCCCTTCAGGTTGGACCTGGGGACAGGGGAGCACACCATCCAGTCAGTCTCCTCCAGTCAAAATCAACCACGTGCTACACTGACGGTCTACCATATTACCGGTGTTATCAATGCGGCACAGAAAATGCTTTTTCAAAATTGTTCATGGATTCGCCACTACGTCATTCCCCATCTCAGGAGAAAGACGGACACTCATAACTCTGATATCTGCGACTCCAGTATTGTCAAAACGTTTCAGGTTATAACTGAACACAAATCAAAAATGTCAGCAGTGTTTGTATTATGAACATTTAAAAATGATGAGGACTTGACAGGATATCTAAAACATTTATTTGGAATGGTAAACGTGCCCGTCTCCACCATAGTAAATTGCAAAGACCAGCTGGTAGAGGAGAATTGGGATTGCCAAATATGTTGTTTTACTACTATGCTTTTAGTTTGAGACACCTGGCTCACTGGTGTATGCCTCCTGAGCCCCCCCCAACCCCCCCCCCCCCCCCCGTGGTATTGTACTGAACAATCTGTCCTGGCCCCGTTATCACCCTCGCAAACCTTGTTTGTCCAGTTGAGTAAAGAAGCAAAAACACACCCAGTAATCTCTCACTTAAAATTAATTTGGACTAAAGTAGCTTGGACGTTTAGTTTGGACCCCTTTCTAAATATATCTTCGAGTATCTCGCTGAACCCAAAATGATGTATAGGTAAATCCCCCTTGAACTTTAGGGGATCTATATAGTAGTAGTGCTCAAATCTTTTGACGATTTGGTGCAACAATTTAAAATTCCCAGGTCTCGACTTTTTAGATATCTGCAAAACCGTCATCTGTTTGTGGTCTTTGGATCCAGCTCGTCAGCTCCCAAATATGCAGTGCTCCTGGATAAGTTACATAAGAGTTATGGAAGATGCCATCTGTCTATTACACCATGTTGATGCAGAGGCTAGGTAATGGTGCTCTATCAGCTCTGAAGAAGACATGGGAAAAGGATCTGAATATTACCCTGGATGACGGGGAATGGGATATGATTTGTAAAAATGTTAAAACAGTGTCGAGGGTACGCCTCATCCAATTTAAGATTATACAACGCTTTTACTGGACACCCTCCAGATTGTATAGACTGGGACTAAAGCCTAATCAAATTGTTCGTGATGTAAATCTGAGGAAGGTCATTTAGTTCACGTATTGTAGTCCTGTGACAAGGTTCAACAATTCTGGACATGGATCTATAGTAATATATGTGACATTAGAGGGACCCAAATTCCATTCACTCCCAGATTTTTTATTTTAGGTGACCGATCAGTTCTAGTGGGAGGGGATAAACACATTAAAAGTTGGGTCCAAACTAGCATTATGATAGGCAGGCAGATTCTTCTCAGGGGATGGAAGACTGAGGGAGTGCCATCAACGCAAGAATGGGTTGTAGAAATGGTGAAAGTTGCAGCATTTGAAAAAATGTCTTACAAACGACTTGGTATATTAGATCTGTATTCTAGGAAGTGGGACAAATACATAACCTTCTTAGAAGGCCCCTGAAACGGATGATACAGTGAGTGGAGGGATGCAAATTCTGAGTGTTTGTGAAAAATTGCGTACCTATTCAGTTTATTTATTATTTATTATTTTTTTCTACAGATTCTACTTTTGTATGGTTATGCATATTTGCTAATTTATATCTTAAAGGCACCCAGTGCAACTTTCGAGGCTTAAAAATAAACATTCAATTTCTAGTCTTTTTTACACGTAGTAAGTTTCAATAACTCCATACCATTACATACCGACATTTAAGCAGCAAAGATGAGACGTCGATTGTGTGGTGAGAACTGATACAAAATCGATAACAACAACAATGCCGCCATTTTCTTTATTTTTTGTAACCTACAATAAATAAAGCAGGCTTCCAGTCAATGGAAAAATGGCTTCTCCCCACCGGCGATTGTTGTTGTTTACGATTTTCTATCCTCAAAACATACCTTTTCACACTAGCCTTCCCCACCTAACTCCCACCTTATTCTTCATGTTTAACCTCTGTTTTTCTTTTATTCCTAGTCTGTCTTACATAGTTTTGATAGGCCAATATGTAAAGCGTCTTAGAGTACCAGATTAAGCGCTATATAAATTTCATTTATTATTATTATTATTATTATTATCTTTGCTCCTTGAATGTCGATATGTAATGGTATGGAGTTATTGAAACTTACTACGTGTAAAAAAGACTAGAAATTGAATGTTTATTTTTCATTGAATGTTTACATAAAGTTGCACTGGGTGCCTTTAAATTGTCCATGCGATGGGTACATCTTTCATGTATATGGGCAGAAGTATTTAATTTAAGTTTTTTTCATCGATTTGGTTATTCTCTCCTTTTTATTATTATTATTTTTTTATACATATACAAGGATTTATTATTTTATTTATCTTTTTTTTTTTTTTTTTTTACTATTGCTGAAACCTGTTTTATAAGTAATGTGGTAGGCTTTTGTCATTGGTACTGACTTGTGTTACTTATGGCTCCAGTTATTAAGGATATGTCCACTAAAGATCAAGGACCGTTATTGCACATTAACAACAAACGACAGAGGGGTGCAGGGTGATGACTGCTTGTTTTGTTTTGTTTGATTTTCTTGTCTGCTTGTTCTATGTGAATGTTTGGTGGGCGTTGTTTGCCTATGTTGTCATGTCATGGCTTGAAGAAGGAAAAAAAGAAAAACAATAAAAAAAAAAATCACGAAAAGAAAATGATGATGACTAAAGTAACACAAGAAAGGGGAACTCACCGATGCAGGACCATGGACCTCATGAGCATTGCGAGGTTGACCAAGCAGACCAGGGTCAGCGCTGAGACGTAGCACACTGCAGGGAACAAGGATATTCTGTAGCAGAGAGTCTCAAGCACTGACGTGTAACTTTGTAACTTTTAGTGTGTGAAGGTATACCCCCGCAGGACCTAAACAAGATCATAGGGATTCCGTTATGATCCCAGCAGGGGGACTAAGGTGGGAGGTGGGGCCGAGGGTGACCTGGGACATGGGCTCACCTTCCACACACCAGATGTAGTACACCACGATCCGGACGACCTCTGCGTTGTCCGAGGACAGGTGAATCTTGAAGCCTGCCAGCAGGTATGCGATCTCCTCGGTGACACCCATACGGGCGATTTGAAGCGCTGGCACCACTGCCAAAACCAGTAGCAGGGCAACCTATTCACAGGAAGGGATTTTTAATGTGGCAATACTTTTTAAACAACATTAAAAGCATTTGCACAAATCTGTCACCGGTGAGATAGCTAAGATTGCTGTTTAAAGGTAATGCTATCCTAGTTGTCATAATAGTAAGGAATGATAAGGAATATGGAAGAAAAACATGTGGCTGCTTTCCATGTTTATTCTCTCATTATGTTTGATATGCATGTTGGTGTTGAAATATTTACCTGGTAAAGGGCAATAAAGGAAACCACACCAGATATGGCCAACTTCATAGGAAAACGGAAAACTGGAACAAAGAACATTGGAAATTATGAGATAAAACTAAAGAAAACATGCAAATGAAATCTGACAGAACAAAAGGTTAAAAGGCAAATCACTGTTGAATGCTTACCATCCTCAGGTGTATAAATGTAAGACTTCACCGCCTCTTCCATCCTCCGGAGGAGGTGGGGCTTCTCTGTGCTTGATGCTCTGCAGACACAGAAAGGACTTGAGGTTTTAAACTGTTAAACTCCTTTATGAAGCCAGTGGGATCCAACCTTGGGCCTCTCCCACATCATACATCCTACATAAGTCTACGGCATAAAAATCAACAGGTTCATTATTTACCCCCACCGTCCCAATAGACGTACAAGTTATTAGCATCTAGCCAAAATGATCTATTAACATATTTATATTTTAACTGATTAAGCAGGTTCATGCAGGTGAGGAGCCCGTCCTAGTTCTTTATTTTCACACACACACACACACACACACACACACACACACACACACACACACACACACACACACACACACACACACACAGACACACGCGCACGCACACGCACACGCACACGCACACGCACACACACACACACACACACACACACACACACACACACACACACAGTCCCTTCCAATCACAAATGTGTCAAAAGAGCTATTTATCATGTCCATATCTTTATCTCACAATCTATCTATGCACCACTACGGTAGGCAGAGTATAACAATAACCTTACAGCCAGCCGTCCCTGTTTAGCTGAACAGTATATAAATCAAACAAGTGAATTGTGAATATCAACAGTTATTACTGTATTGAATGAGTGGGGGAGACACACACACACCGATCTGCCACACACACAGCAGACTTCATTATGTTAAAAAAAATCCTGTGCAACTCAATATTACAAATATGAATCATTCACTTGACCTTAGTAGTAAGAGAGAATTAAAATAATTTCATTTAAGGTGAGATCAATGACTTTTTTCCAGTCACACATAGTAACATATATTGCCAAATCGAGGTTACCAACTGGATAACCATGTAGCATGTTAACAGTAGAGTAGCATTAATTTCTCACCCAACACTGGACGGCTTCTTCTTCTGGAGGATTCTCTTCACATAGTCTCTGTAGTAGCTGCTGTCCAGATCCTAGGGAAGGAGCAGAAATCAAAAAATATCTACCAAATATATAAAGATTTGCTTGCATGTCACACATTTTATGATGGCATTCACAAATTAATAACCGTACTTCAGTTAGCAAAACAATGTTTTACACGATCTTATCATGTGCATTAGCATTCCTATTTTTTTCAGATTGCAACTACCGGTACTCCTTATAAAATAATCTTTCCCATTGAACAAACATGAGAGTGGATTTTAAAGTTGTGGATCATCATTCAATAACAATATAACCAGAGCCGGACAGTAACGGAGTACATTTACTTGAGTACAGTACTTAAGTACAATTTTGAGGGATCTGTACTTTACTCGAGTATCATTTTTTGGGAGTACTCATGACTTTACTCAAGTACATTTGAGAGGCAAATATTGTACTCTTTACTCCGTTACATTTCTATCCATAACCGTGAGTACCCGTTACTCCTTCTGAAAAATAAAAGGAGAAAAGAAAAATCACGGAAACCCTCAATTTGTTGTTTCCCTCTCAAACGTGATTCCCTCTCAAACTGATTAGGACAGCCTTCAGCCTATCAGCAATCACCTTCGCTTTCCGCCAAAGCCAACTCCATGGTCAGAATTAGATGAGAGACGATTGTTGATTTGATTGATAAAAAAACGGAGAAACTCACGCATACATAGAATTGTTAGCTGAATTTTCTTTTCTGATATTGCATATTTATGTAAGCTGAGCAATTGTTTTTATGTTCTTGAGTATACTGTTATACTGTATACTATTGTGCTATTGCCATGGTAAAAAGATGAAAATTACTTTATTTTACTTTCAATTCCTTTTACATTCTCCAAGGTGTTAACATTTTTCATAACTCCATGTAGGACGTTTCTATACATAAATGTAAGCACTGTGGCAGTAGTAATGCAATATTTAGAAAACATACTCTTGTACTCTTGATACTCAAGTACTTTTAAAAACAAGTACTTCAGTACTTTTACTTAAGTAGACATCTGACTGTAGTACTTTTACTTGTACTTGAGTAAAATTTAGCAAGGGGTATCTGTACTTTTACTCAAGTAAGGAAGCTGTGTACTCTGTCCGCCTCTGAATATAACCAAGCGGCCCGGATATTACCAAAGACGACAAAAATAATTAGGTTATCTGTGTAAATATGAATCCAAGCTGCCTTAAAACAGCTAAATATGTCGTCCAGCATATCTGAACCAATCGCTCGGTGGCAGGACGTTTAAACCCTGTGTCGTTGATGAGCCTGCCTCCACGCACAGGCCTCAGCCTTGCTTTGTTTCCCCGCGGTTGGAGATTAGTGGAATAATCAGCGCATTGTGCCTCCTTGGCCTCCAACACTGCACCCTTGTCATAATCTGCTCAGCAACATAACGTAAACGAATTAGATCAAATCTGCTTACGATGATCAGGTCCAACGCGGGCTGTGGTGGGAGCCCCACTCTCTCCCCATACTCATGCTGCCACCATCCTAAACCCCCTGACTGCTAGGCTGCTTACGGTTGTCCCTCACATGTACAGAATCACAAGAAACTAGTGTTTCTTCTAAGTCAGGGCTATTTAAAGTTACACAAGTAGGGGCTATTTAGGTAACAACACAAATGAAGGGAAAGAGAGGCATTCCGATGCGAGCCAGTTGCATAGTCAAGACCGCACAACGAACAAATGTGTTTCCTTGGGCAACCCATTCACCCTCGGGACAGACTGGGTTCACCTGGACAGACGTACCTCTCCACCATTATTCTTCTCTGTGCCCTTTAAGCCCTTGAAGAGGAGGAGCGGATACTGGAAACTGAGGAATGCCAAGCAGGCTATTTGTGGAAGGCTGGCGAAGAGGTCGTAATACTTGTGGATCTGAAAAGTAGAACAGAGAATTAGCATTAAGGAGCTATTTTGAGTGCTTTGTTTGGGTCGGGGGGAATATAAGGAATTCACTGTGTTTTTAATTAGCCATTAGGCACATATCTTTCATGATTTAGCTTTAATTAAGTAGTATTAAGTACTCATTATTGGCACCACACTTGTAAATTAACATATTTCTACCTAATCCTTAAACCGTCTCAATGAGTGCCATGGGTCTGAGACTCTCTATAGTCATAGATTCCCCACAGGGACTCAAAGCAGTACACCACACCATGCAGGGTGTGGTCGGCTCCCTTCACCCGGAGGTGAATGGCCGGTCGGGTGGCCGTGCCAATCAGACACGAGGTGATGACAGCCGCACAATGCAGAGCCCGGGAGCATCTTCAATGGATTGGTACTAAACTGATTAACTGTGGCAAAGCCTCTTCATCAAGAGCAGACACTAAGACCGATTCATGTGGACGCTCTTGGCCATTCAGTGTGGAGGCCGTCCGCACAATGTGTCCTTTCTGCGGTTGCCCGGGCCCTGAGAGGCATCGGGAGCGGAGACACCGGCGACTAAAGGCCTTAACCGTGCCATCGCAAATGCAACCTGACAGCTCCATCCGGATCCGTTCAGGACCCTGGCTTTGATCAGGCCCTCTAGTCTGAGTAACCAGTGGGTCTCCAGCACACCCACAGACCTCAGACACACGGCCCACCAGAGGCTGTACCTCGTTCGTGTTCACCGCAACAACGTCCACCCAGTGTACATTCCTGTCCTCACCTGGGGTGTCGCGGGGCAGTCGATTTTCTGCCACACCAGGACGCTAAAGTGTGTCCATGACAACAGGCTACCGAGCACATAGCCCACTTTGTTATGTAAGGTCCCACATGCCAGGAGCGGGTAGCACAGCGCCGGGTAGTACAGCAGGGCCAGGATCATCCAGTTCTCTGTGAGCACACAGGGCCGGGGACAAAACATCAAAAGACTGCCAGGGGAGGCTCCGATATCAAACAGGAGAGCCGCCCGGCCCGGCGATGAGGTTTTTGACGTCCACAAAACCTGATTTTTTTGTGATTCATAGGTCACTAGAAAGTGGTGAATGGTGTGGGATTTTCAAACCGCCACGGAATTTCCTGCAATGCTAGCATAGTAGTGATTTGGGATTAAGTGGAATCACAGAAGACTGACTTCTTTAAACCTTATGTAATCATGCCACGTTATTGCATAAGGTCATTATATACATAGAGTTATGAACATGATCTAGTCCATTGTCCTATGAATCAAAGCTTTGTTTCTGGACGAATGCCAGCTTTTTCAAAGGGGAAAGAAGTTCACATTCATGCAATACATTTTGAAGAAAAGTGTCAGATATGCCAGACTATCAACTTCTCGGACACGAGGCATTTGAAGAGATCGGAACTTCAAGCTGCCGTTGGAAGTTATTTGGAAAAATAACAACCGATAATAAAAAAGTACAAATCTCCATGTGATGCATATTCAGGAAGAAAACAAATAGGTAAAATGTAAAGAAAGGCCTGTGAAGCCGACCGGTGATTGAGAGGAACGTTAACTGAGGCGAGGCGACCAGCTTACGTTTGTTCTCTGGGTCTGTGATGAAGGGCAGGGGGTTCGGGGAGACCACCAGACCGCAGAGTTTACAGAAGAGCACGCCGAACACCGCCACGCCCAGGCCCTTGTGCTGGGTGTGGTCCAGGAAGTTGACCGGACTGTGGATACAAGCAGCGGGCGTTTAGGTATTTAGAGCTGGGGTGTGAGCAGCTGCGGAACAGAGCGTTATCAAACCTCAAGCAACGCACTGAAGAGCAATCATCTGTTAACATATGCTAAGACATTTTGGAGATCCTTCACTTGGTTCCAGAGGAAGGAGGTGGAACGCACCTGAGCAGCCCTGGCAGTCCTCTCTGTCCGTCGGCCAGCTTGGTCCGCCTCGCTAGAATGGCCAGGATCAGCATGACGACAAGCTACAACACACGCACACACACACACACACAAACCCCAACACACACACACACACACACACACACACACACACACACACACACACACACACACACACACACACACA
The DNA here is from genome assembly GCF_902167405.1 of Gadus morhua. Taxonomy (NCBI): domain Eukaryota; kingdom Metazoa; phylum Chordata; class Actinopteri; order Gadiformes; family Gadidae; genus Gadus; species Gadus morhua. The sequence continues at coordinate 21,948,372 of NC_044056.1, forward strand.
CACACACACACACACACACACACACACACACACACACACACACACACACACACACACAGAAACACACAGAAACACACACAGACACCACAATTGATGACCATCTGACCTGAGACCAAACCCCCCCCCGGGTTTGAGACCTCCATCAGTGTAGCCTCCTCGCTCATTAGGACGCTCCAGGGGTCAAATGTGAGGGATGCTTAATCATTCAGGGCGGAGGACTATTGAAAGGGAGTTCCATGACCGGTCATGACCTCAAGACTTTGAGGAAACAAGGCCCTAGACCGCTGTCTCCGGCCCTGCCACGCTGGGGACAACGAGGGCTGCTTAGAGGAATCCAAAGTTAAATACGACTCCAATGTGTTCCACCTGCAAAGGCCAGAGTTATGTACCTAACAAATAAGGCCTACATGAAGGAGGGTGTGGAGTTGTGTCGACAGTGTTGCTGCTAGCTTTGTTCTGCAACACACGAGGGATGTCCTGGTGCGCTGGAGTCCCATGCGGTGTCATGTTATATACGTTATGTTATACATGTTTTATACTCACAGACACAGCAGTGATGCAAATGTGGTAGAGTCTGTCGTCAGCCGTGGGGTCACACGGGGAGATTATTCTTGAAATGAGAAGGAAAGACGGAAAGAAAGAAACACGGACAACGGTTATAATCTGTCGGAACTTTAAAACTTTAAAGCTCGGCTAAACCTCTCACGCCTCGGCGTCAGGAGACCATTTGTGGCCGTTGAAATCGCATACCAGAGATTTGCATGTCGACGAATTGCAGTCGACGCCGTGTCACGGGGTAGAACAACAAAAACACCTGAGCTCTGTTTCACGTTCGCCTGAGGAACCTGAGGACCGGAGGACGCCGGCGGGGAGATGAACATAACTCTGATAGCATATTCATTCAGACGACGCCATCAGATACTGGGTGACTTCACAGCTAGTTCTGGTCGGGCCGGTTTGGGCCTTTAACAATAACGGACGACAAACTCAGTGGAAATAAGTGAAAGTGTTTTCATGACTGGATGGCTGTCTCTTCTCTGTCCTGATTGTGGATTGTTTGTGTATCTTATCTTAGGGCACCAAAAAATTTGCCAGTGTACACGGCGCAAGCAAAGCAGACTGTTGTGAGATTTAAGGCTCTGTCGGGACTCACATTTGTATAATCTGGGAGCTGAAAGCACAAAGCTTTCAGGCCCTGAACTCCCCGGGTCTAAGCAATGAACAGCGGGACGTTTGGTTGCTTGGAGTGGGAGCCACATATTATCAGGCTTACAGACTAAGCACATTTAGTGAGAAGAAATGATCCTTTGATGTCCCTTTTTAGTAGGTAGTCACCAAACAAATGATTGACTATAAATTAACATGAACATAAACAAATGAATTCCATCGCTCCTCTGTTGGTTCAGCCCTCAGAAGCCATTTTCTAAATCCCCATGAAAGCCCTACCCTGTGGTCTGTCGGTCTGCGCAACAGTGCCTCTGTAATAAGGAATTCAAATACGAGTATTGATGAGCAGAAACTATTGAATGGAAGCCATGAAACGTGTTATTCGCTCGACATGGCTCACAGGTCTGGTTTTAACCTCAGGTCCAGCTGGGTTCCCCATTGATGGTGACTTTCCCTGACTAAGCAACACTTTCCATTGTATCTTCTCAGTTATACCTTGATTTGACGAGTTTTGCAGCAAAATATTAACACTTAACGACATGAATGCAAGCCTTATATGCCCCAAAGTGACCCCGACTGTGACTGGGTGAACTCTGTGAGCTGTTTTGCTGCTCATTCTCAATGGGTTACCTGCAGAACACATGGTCCAGAAACACCTCTCCATCGGACGAGATGGAGGATCACCTAAGAGGACAGCGCAACAGCGCTACAGTACTCTTTATACAGGTTTATACAGGTTTGATAAAGACAGGTCAAGTCAAGCTAAATTGGTTTGCTATGAACATATTTCCGGAGGGGATTTGTAACAATGCTGTGATGCATCTTGCATCGTGAGCATTGCAAAGGGACCACCACCTTACCAAACTGTTCTTTAAGCACGTTGAACTTGTTCACATGGATGTTTTACTAGGGAATTGCCTGAATGGCCGCCAGCACTGCAGCTATTCCAGCTGATAATAATGCTCAGGTTGAACCAGAGACTAGAGCATGTTTATTCAACAGATAGGCTCCATGTGCCAGAGGCAACTAATATCACTGTAAAAACGAAGAGTTGTGGTTCAATAAGAGCTTAAGAGATTAAAACACACATACAAAGCATCAATGAATGTGATTTAGTTTAAACTGTAAAAAAGGGAAGTTCTTACAAAGGTTAAACAAAGTTGAAACTCTATGTCAGAGAGAGATGGGAGTGCTTAACACATCATGGATTTAGCACACTTTACACACATTTAACCCTTTTAATACTTACTCAAGCTGTACCCTTGGCGGTACGGGCTCCAGCACCGGGTACTCGTAATCGAGCAGAGCATCCTCATCCATAGCGCCGCTGACCGTCTGAGACAAATCCAGAGTCCTTAAGGTTCACCGTCCCGGCTGTCTAGAGCTGGACTGATAGGATAGCCCTTCTGTGGAGAGAGACCGGCAGACCAAAAAGAGAAAGTTTCTCCCAAGTTAGTCAGTGCTGTGGCAATATCAATGCTGTCCCCGACTCCCTGTTTTGTTCCCCTCTCTTTCACTCCCTCTCTCTCTCTCTCTCTCTCTCTCTCTCTCTCTCTCCCCCGCCCTCTCTGTCTGGTAACTCTTCCACCGAGCCTGTGTTCAGGTGACCAACAAGTCTTACTGTGGAGCTGAGAGTGACGTGACAGGTCCTGGCTGCAGGGTGCCAGCCAGCCACCCCCCCAACCCCCTCCCCCCGTCACACCCCCACACACACACCCACACCCCCACAACCACTCACACAAACACTTCAGATGAGGATTACCATGGTGGAAAACTGGGAAACGGTTGAGAGGAAGAGTGTGTGTAAGAGGAAGGTGAGGCGGGGGGGAGATTACTGTGTCATGGACAGCCAATCTGCAAGGCCACAGGCAGCTCTGTTTTGGTTTCTATCCACCCCAAACGTACTTGATTACCTACCCACCGATTAAGGGGCCAAGACCTTTATAAAGCACAGGCTAACATCGGCAGCAGGGCCGGCGGACATTGCAAAGCCCTTCCCGCACAGCTCGCTGTGTCAGTAAAAGGGAAGTTCTCCATCTTTTCCTTTTAGTCATCGTCTTCAGTTTCTTCATTCAGAATAGGATGCCAAATCCCCCCCTATCAAATGCATCCAACGTGGCCACTAGGAAACCCACAGCAGATGTACTTTCTCCCTGTTGCCGTGTAACGCTACCCCCTCATCCTGATAAAGAGTTCAGCCTGCAGTACTTTTGTCTGCTCAAGACAAAACAGCGACAAGATGCAGACTTGAATAGGAAAATAAATATGGCTCCATTTCTTATAATGTGCCAGTTATGAATAGCTGTGTGTGAATGAAGAGTGTGTCCCTTTCATATGACTATTGAAAAGAAATAGGAAAGATGAAATCTGATGGTGGGTGTTGTGAATGAGTCGTGTCACCAAATACGAGCTAAATAAACGTGACATTTATTTAACAGCCACTCATTATGGGCACGAGTCAATGACTAACATGGAGTACTTAGTCTATGCTCGAAGAAACATACGAGAAAAAGCCGTACTTAGGGAGAGCTGTTAAATGTCCATAGAATATTTTTCCTGCAAGGTGTAAGCATGTGATGAGACGCCTCCACCACAGTGGCCTTCTGGCTGCGGCCTCAGAACAGAAGGACCTAATCTGACCAGGGATTAGTTCTGCATCCAGGTTCAGCGTGCCGAGACTAAGGCTGTGTTGCAATCCAGCCTGCTTGTCAGAATACACTCATTATGCCGGGATTACGGTCAAAGGTTGTTGAAAGAACAACAAAAAGCCACGCTAAAACTCCTGAGAAAACAGAACATCCACGGAATAATAATAAGCCAACAAATCATGTCGACCGACACAAAAAAGCGGCCAGGAAAATAAAGGGGTCACTGGACAAAGAATGCTTTGAAGAGTTATAATTGCATCAGTGGGACGGCGGTTTGATTATAACGGACAGTTTGTTGCTGATTTAGCAGTGGGTGTTGTTAACCTACTAAAAACCCGGGGTCCTAACAAGCCTGTTGACAGGAAACGTTGAGATTTGTTAACGTTACTCATTATTTATTATTTTAATGGAGGCTGAGATCGAAATGCACTGCCTTAGAGTGATGTCAATTGTTGAATGATAATTAAAACACTCTAACCCTCTAAAACAGACTAACCCATCACTGTTTTGCGAAATAAGCCGACCAACACACACTACTTCACACAGGTCCATTTCGTCAAGATTGATGCTCTTCCTAATGACTTTCATATCCGCCATCATCATTCAGTCCGTGGGGAGCCTGTACCTCCGTGCTGGAGACTCTAATTGTGTTCACCCCGCACGGATTCAATTGATTAAAATAACCCAGTCCACATTCGTCTTCTGCATGACACATTTGGCCATTTATCCGATCAATGCCAACATGCTAATTTCGTTTTTTATACTTTCATCCATTTTTCGTAAAGAAGCAAACAGCCTACAAAGAAAGATTATTCCCAGGCTGCTGACAAAATGCCAATCATAACACATGTTCCCTCCTCATTGGGTCACACGATGGCGGGAACTATCTCTGCCTTAACAAGTCGGCCACATCAACTGAGACTCTCATCGGGTGCAGGTGGGTGTCGATTATTCCAGAGTAACTCAAATGAAATGTATTCATATATTCTTCTCTCCTTAGCATATTCAATCACTTTGTTAAAATGGTTCAGTGCAGCCAAAGCAATGTGTGTGCATGGCGTCTGGAAGATCTCACCATGACCAGTCCCTGATAAACTTGGCCTCCTCCTGGCCGCGGAGCACCCAGCAGCACACGAGGTACGCAACACCTCACCTCAGGAGCACACCGGTGAATATCAGTGCTCGTGTGGTTTTCATGGACCCCCCATTTCAGATAGCTTAACTATTTACTAAAAACATAAGCTACGTTTTGTATGAGCTTACCTACTGCCAAACGTTGCTCAGGGTAGCATGAGCCTGGTGTAGAAATGAACTGGAAGAGTTTTGGAGTTGGGTTTGCCAACTTCGGTAATTTGTGATAGGCCTGCAAGGAAAACACTGGCGAGCCACTCTGCAGTGTTTTAAACAGAGCTCAACACCTTCTGCAACAAGTTGAGAGGACTTTGACCTCATTGTATCTATACAAGGTCAACATCGTAAACATTTAGAGGGCTTGGCCAAACAAAGAAAATCTATAAAAACATAAAGCAATGGTCTCTGACAACATGACTATCTCCCTATTAACGATTATTACGTTATCGTAAGCGTGTGTTTTATTGGAGTCGAGTGTAGAACTAGTGTATGCCATATATACTGTATCATGAGCTCTGTTGTATTGATCCCAAGGTTTGTTCAAGACCCCCCTGGTTATTGGTGACAAATGCATCACGGTTCTGTGCTAGAACCTGGTTGAAGAAGGCTGCTACACCTAGGCACCTGAACATATAACGGATATATTTCTGTTCATATTATGCTTTTGTCTAGATTGAGCAGCTCTTGATTTAAAATAAAGGATTTAAACCAGCTAAACCAATATCTTAAATGTGTTGAATCCACTCGAAAGTGTCTGGAATGTTTCATTATGAAGCATACTTTCAGATGCAATAAAGTGTCGCTGTAGTTATATTTCAGTAATTTATTAATTTAGTTAAAAACAAATAGAAAACAAATATTTAGGTTTTTGTTAAAGTCACAATGGGTAACATTTCTACTAGCTCATAGTTTAAAATCAGCCAGCTATATCTGTCAATGCTCATCGACAGTGATTTCCATAATGCTATCAATAAAAACACATCCTAACTGATATATTCTACAAATAACAAATGCTGGCCAGCCCGTCCCACCTTCTTTGTTTGTTCTATTGACATTCCCCAAATCCCTCCCCCTTACACCAGCCAGCCAATCTAGTTAATCTAGTTCAGTTCAGACAGTAGCACAGCCAGTAGGATTGGACAGAACACCATTATTTAGTTTTTTTATTCTGAAAGTCTTCTGCAAACAGATAGGGGGGGCTCAATCTTACACATTTCAACTATATATATTTATTTCAAAAAGAATAATTATTATAATTGAACCAATATGCTGAATCTTTCAAAATCATCTGATCCAAAATTTGAGTTAAAGTGACAGAATGGATTCCCTTGGCTGACACCTGTAATGAAGAAACAGATATCAGTAAATTTAGCTCATTGTAGTCTTCTTGAGATCTCACCTTTTCAGAAATGCCTCTATACCTTATATAATAAAATATGTAGACAATAAGAAAAATGTGGGCTCTGTGGTGCAAAAATATACTTGAGCTGAAAAGAATACTAATAATGGGATCTTATAAACCACACAGCATCGGACAACGAAACGCTGGTAGCAGTAGCCAGTGGCCTCAAATACACGCCTCAGCCAACAAGGCAGGTTGAATTTAGAAATGTCTTTAGTTGAAGCTTCTTCGGTACACAGAATATCAGTGCACTAATCATGGCAGCGGTGTCTGAAAACGTCAAGCTGGAGCAGAGTAGAGCCGTAGGGAATTAGATCTATTATCATCAGGAGAACCCAAGGAGAGAACTGCTGGACACTGGACACACCGGTACAGAGAGAACTGCCACGAGGAGCAGCTAGAGCACCGGTTACATACAGAAGGAGGGAGAGAGGACACAAGTGGGCCGGGGCAGGGGATCACACAGGAGGGAGACAACATGGGGGCAGGAAGTGAGGAATCCTGAAACGAGACATTAGGTGAGGAAATAATACCAACAGCTAATAAAACATCATCTTAGGTTCAACCCTCCTGTATATTAATCAAAAGGCAGTAATCCCATTCCAGCAGACAGTGCTGTACTCCTTCTGTCTCAGGCGCATTGTGATTGGCCAGCCCGTGCTCTAGATGGATGATGAGGAGACTCAGTGGATGCTGATACATAGATCTCATCCATCCAGTCCTGTTCAGAGAGCCCTATTTAACCATTCTGTCAGTGGTAATGCAATTGTTTCCCCTCAAATGTCCTTCGGGCGCTTCGGGTACATTAACGGAGCTTGACAGGAAGTTACTGAGGATTTGTTTGTTTAGAAATGATGTGAGTGTGAGCAGCATATCAGTTCTAGGGTTCATTAGTACTGGAATACATTTAAAGACATGTGTTTTTTGGCATCAGAGTTTGTTTTTCTAGTAATCGGGTACAAAGTGCTAGTGTATTGATTTGTTTTCCACGTTTCGTGCTATCAATATAGCGATTATTATTCTGTTTGAACGAATTGAGCAGCTGGTGCATATTTTGCATAATGTATATTTTGAGCATTACCTAAAAGAGAAATGTCAACCTCCACGATATAAGAGATGTAATTGATTAAACGTACTGTGTATGTGAGCCTACTGTCAGTCTCTCAGGGAATTTGCTTTTCAAAATCGTAAGAGTTCCAAACAATGAAATGAATCCCCACATGCAGAGCATAATTGCTATCAAAATGCGGAATTTGCCAAACAAATTTCCCAAATGAGCGATTCAAGGGCGGAGAATACTAATACGCTGTTAATGTCTCGTGTGTGAGCCCCCTGACAGCCATATATTTGAAAGCACTGTTTTCGTTCAGCAGATCTCATACCAATATGAACGGTAGACCCAAATGGGGAATAATGAATAGCTGGTTTTCATAAGATGAACCATATGTATTGATGCAAACACTTTGTAATCTTACAAATACTATATGAGCTGACGTTCTGCTGTTTTTGTTTGCATGTTTCTCAGTTGCTCTCCATTTGACAGCGTCTCATCAATGGAGCATCTCTCTTGTTATTCATTTTCTCCATGAGATATTTCTGATGAATAATGTAGTGGTGGGTTGGGGCTGCAGACGTCTTTTCTCGGTCCAGAGGTGCTGGGGGCTCACACATCTCAAGAGCCATGGAAGTAGAAGCCAAATCAAAAGCATTGCATGGTTTCCACTGGCGGGGTGAAATATCCTCTGATACACAGGGGGGTATGATTTCAGAAGGATAAAAATGGATTTTTGCAGTGTCCTTACTAATTAATGCATCTTCCAAGGTACATACTATCTTTCCCCTTATGAATTTCAACATATTTTTCTGCATGTAACCCTTTTTGCAAGGGTTCATATAGTAAATCATGGCACTTTTAAAGGATTTTATTAAGCCATTATCCTTATTCAAGTTATATTTAAACTGAGGGAATATGTTGATATCAAGCTACGGAATAGATTAAAATTGTAAGTATATGGATCCTTAAAAATCACAGCGTTTTGTAGACATAAAACCATACTTGAATGTTTATTAGCTTTAATACAACTGGTCCATTGACTCAGATCTGTTGTTCGTTCATTCTACAGGTTAGCTTAGTTAGGCTATCTTTAAATCTTTATGGGATTTGACCTATTGGGTCTCCTGTTACGACAGAATTTGGACCGCCAGTCATAAACTCCAACTATTGTTTATTTATTCAAACCAAAACCTTGTAGGGAGGGAGATGCATATTGGTTTGCTTTTGATAAATCGGTCGGCACATGAGATGTGCTGCAATGCTATAACACAGCACACACACTTCCCGTTTCAGGAACTTAGACTTGGTTTGGGCTCTGAACAGCTACCAAAGAAAGTAGCTTATATTATGTATCATAAATATTTGGGGGCATTTGTCTTTGCGCAAGAGCCTTTTTGATGTCTATCGTGTTTCTGAGGAAGCTCTTGCAAAACAAACCGCACCATTTGTTTCTTTGATGACACAGCGAAGATGATTTGTAAATGTCACAACTGACCAGTTGACGTGGTGTTGGGTGGCCAGAGACACCCACATGGTGAAGTCCGTCCCCCCCCCCCCCCCCCCCCCCCCCCCCGGCCACCAGCCCCTGCTGTGATCTCGCAGTACGTGGCAGCAGCAAAAGGCTTCTCACCCATTGCCCTGCAGACCAAACCAAGACCCACCGTGTTCTCCAAACACTTCTCCAAACACTCAGGGCTCGACCCCCGCACTCATAAATTAGGTTTTGTCAACAATCCAACCAGGTCCTTCTCGTGTGTGTGACACTCATAATACACGTGTGATTGCCATGCTGTTTAACACTTACGAAGAGAGTAGTTGTTAATGGAAACGCTGACTGCTGTAAGAGAAGATCACACTGTTCTGGTGTTATCTTAAAGATCAGGGAAAATCTAATTAGAGCAGATCCAATTAAATGTGGATTATCCACCATCTCTCTCTCTCTGTCTCTCTCCCTCTCTCTCTCTCTCTCTCTCTCTCTCTCTCTCTCTCTCTCTCTCTCTCTCTCTCTCTCTCTCTCTATTTCTATATGCATATATATACATATATATATATATACATATATATATATATGTATATATACATATAAATATATATATATATATATATATATATATATATATATATATATATATATATATATATATATATATATATATATATATACACACAGAGGCATATACACACACATGCATAAACACACGCTCAATAAATGAATACATATTTAGTTCATAGGTGTACTGCAGATCTTCCCATCCCCAGTGGGACTGTGGTGTAGCGTTGATATTTGCATTTGGGTTTAAATTGGAAATGTTTCAAAGCGTGCCTGGTGGAATGACCCACCGGTGTTATAATAATAATAATAATGCATTTTATTTAGAAAAGCGCCTTTCAGGTCACTCAAGGACACTGTACATCACACACAATAAAACACACAATGAAATATACAAAAAACGTGATAAAATAGACATAGAAAGGACAACATAATAAGTTAAAATACATAGGGCAGAATGGCAGGAAGCATGGAGGTAAGAGAGAGTAGGCAGTCCGAAACAGGTGGGATGTTATGGGATGTGAAGGCTCCGGTCTGCGCTCCTCCACTGTGCTCTGATGAAAGATGGAGGTGATGTTTGGAGACAGGAGCACATCGTCGGAGAAAGGCCCCCTGTCGCTTTCTGCTGTTGTTGAGGTGGAGGACTACGTCTCTCATCTTAGTCTACGCAGAAATGACTCTTGAAAAGATTAGTCACGGTGTTGCATTACTGAAACAGCCATTTTTTCCTCCTAGATGTAATTGTACTTTTGATATTCCTCACTAGCTTTTAAGGTGACATCATGCTATTGATTCCTTGTATGGTTAAGATGGCACACTGGGTCATATTTCACCCCCACGGGGGGGGGGGGGGGGGGGGGGGGGGGGGCAGAATACATTGCATTATCTCCCCCACACGCTGCACACGCCTCCAAGTCCACTTCAAAGCTGCTGCTTCAAAGACACATGTGCGGTTCACCTCTCCACCCGGACTCCCCGACGGCCGACAGTCAGTCCCCGGCAGAGAGGAGCCGCTCCACGGAGGAGGCGGGAGACGACACCTGCCTGGGCTCCAGCAGCCACTCGGGTCACTCCTGCTCATGCCCTCGTTAGGTCTTCATCAGTGCAGGAACGTATCATCATGTCCGTGCCTCAGTGAGGGGGTGGGAGGGGGAGTATGTATCTAGACGAGGCCCTTAAAGGAGGGTCTGCTCAGCAGAGCCTGAAGCCCTTTACAGAGGGAGGGCTCTTTGTTGTCGTTGCTGATTATGATGTTGCACTGCAATTATCCTGTTTTCATGTCTAAAGTGCCTTCAGAGTGATGTGATTGTGTGCGATGCTTTGTGAGAGCATCATGATTATCCTTCAGAGGAATATGAGGCGGTATTAAAGGAGGCATTCCACATCAATCCTGACGTTAGAACAGTCCTGCTCTTTGGCTGTCCATTTATTTTAGAATTATTAGAAATACGTTTAATTAACGTATACAAATATAATTATATACATTATTTACACAAAAGGAATTGTGTAAAAGTAATGCACTGATATGTGCACCACATGATTATGAAACATTTGACAAAACAATAAGTTCATAATCCATTATTTCTAGTGGTCTATTTAATAATGCTACATTTCATAATAGAAAAAGTCTGGTGGTCCCTCGGGAGACAGATTGCACAAGAGTGTGAGCTGTGGTCTGGTGGTTACAGAAGAACATCTCACTGTGTTGGCCTGAAGGCCCTCTGAATCATGCTCAGCTTGAACTAAAGCTTGGTTTCCATCCAGTTTGCTCATTAGCTCCTCGCCAATGTCCATTTGGTCCCTGACCGCGGTTGACACCACTTTGTTTAAATGATCTACCCGTCTTAAAATGACTTCTGTAGCAGGATTGTCAACATCAGTTTGGTCAGTTTTGGTCCAATGTCAACTATGCATATTTTTATAACCCCATTTATCATTTGCTACCAAGCCATTTAGTATCATGATAAAAGACAAACTACTGATCAAATGATCTCTTGTTCCATACGATTAGCCAATCAGTAGCTCCGGAACACTGACACACATCATGGTGAAAGGCTGCATTATGAAATACTGCATTGTGTAATAGACCATTTCGTTAGTTATTGTTAGTTATTGTTGCGTAACTGCGGTGATAAAACCACTACTCAAAAAGCCTGCCCTAGATCCTGAATTAGTCAGCAACTATCGGCCTATATCGAACCTGCTCTTTCTGTCCAAGGTACAGGAAAGGATTGTAGCAAAGCAAATCGTCGAGTATCTGACGGGGAACAATCTCTTCATACCCTTCCAGTGGGGATTCAGGAATTTCCACTCAACTGAAGCTGCTGTGACAAGAGTGGTAAATGATATCCTTCTTGCTTTGGATAAAAATGCGAGCTCGATGCTTGTGTTGCTGGACCTCAGTGCTGCGTTCAACACGATCGACCACAGCATTCTTCTTCGCTGTCTATAGCACTTTGTTGGCTTCGGGGGCATGGCTCTTCGCTGGCTTGAATCTTACCTCACAGATAGAACACAATTTGTGCTCCATGAGGGTTCAGAATCGAAGCAGGGCAAACTATGCTTTGGTGTACACAAGGGTCGGTCCTTGGTCCATTGCTTTTTGCAATCTACATGCTTCCCTTGCGACGTTATCCGCAGTTTTGGAATTAGCTTCCACTGCGACGCGGATGACACCCAACTCTTTATTCCTGTAGAACCGAGGGACTCGGTTGAAACCTGTCGTGCTGCGGTGAAGAGTTGGATGCCATAGAACTTCCTGCAGCTTAACACTGGGAAGACAGAGCTGATAGTTATCGGCTCAAAACGGGACCAGAGAGAATTTCAGAATGTCTCACTGTGGTTGGATGGCTTCGCCATCCCACAGAGTGCATCTGTCAGAAATCTTGGTGTCTGGTTCGACCCTCAGGTGTACCAACATTTGACCAACATGCTAGAAGTATAACTAGAATTGCATTTTTCCATATGAGAAACATTGAAAAAAAATCGGACCAATGTTATCTGCAGAAGATTCAGAGACACCGATTCATGCATTTATAGCATCAAGACTGGATTATTGTAATTCATTGTTCTCGGGTCTACCTAACTCTACCACGAGAAGTCTACAGCTTCTACAGAATGCTGCAGCTAGACTGCTGACTAGAACGAGAAAGTTTAATCACATCACTCCTATTCTCGCCTCCTTGCACTGGCTACCAATAACTTCCAGATCGGATTTTAAGATTCTACTGCTAACCTATAAAGCCTTGCATGGAATAGCTCCATCCTACCTGAAGGACCTCATCATTCCTTATAGTCCTTCTCGGTCCCTCCGGTCTTCGGGAGCTGGCCTTCTTTCACTACCGAAGGTTAAAAAGAAATCGTCTGGACAGAGAGCGTTTGCCTATCGAGCCCCCTTCCGGTGGAATAGGCTGCCACCGGTGATCAGGGAAGCTGACTCTGTGGAGCTATTCAAGGAAAGCTTAAAACGCACGCCTACTCTTCTGTTTGAAACCTAGGGGTGGAAAACGATACAGATGCGATGTGAAGACCACTGCGTGTTTGTTTGTGCTTTTCTTAATAAAGTTACTAAACTAATAGAAGAATACATTTCCACTATGCACTTTTCCGTTCTAGTTCACTATTCTGTCTGTTCTAGCGTGTTACGGTGACTGGACTGGATGCCTGGACTCTCCTCATGGTTAACAGGCATGCACCACATCATCAATGTACAGTAATATGATTTGCATGTATTTACTTGTATGTAAATTATGGCACCCATTGCACTCCTGACTATCCCTGGAAGAAGGGATCCCATACTAAGTGTTTCTTCTCAAGATTTCTTCCATGCTTATTCTAAGGAGTTTTTTCTTGCCCTTGAGGGGGCTTGGGTAAAGGGGGGTGTCATTCATATTTGGCCTGTTAAGCCCTTTGAGACTGTAATGGTGATTAAGGGCTATACAAATAAAGCTGAATTGAATTGTTATGAAATATGTTTAATAGTATTTTTTATATCATTACATATAACATTAAAACAATACCTTTCTATATATAATTATGCAATTATATATTTATTAAATTTATAATCAGTATTTTATGTATTACATTTTGAGTGCCTCGGTCCTCAATATATTGAGAGCTCTATTAAGGTTTTAAAGAATCAGGGAAAATAACTGACATGGAAAACCAAATAAATCTATATGATCATCTTTATGTTTTTTTCTTTGTTGTTTACTCAGGAGATCACACAGCGTATTGGTTTAAAAGTGTTTAAAACAGTGTACTAGCCTACTTTTTAAGAACTGCATCGCTAGTCCTCTTCTTGCTGGCTAATGCATTCAGGGCCTTCGGCTGTTGAATGTAGTTGATACAGAAACCTTGTCTGCATCGCGGGGGGACTCATGCTTTGTTCTAACATTGACATTCAATCCATTATGCATAGGATTTTGTGTTTTTATTGAACCGTGTATGGTTCATTACGTTTGTAAGCTGTGCTTACGTATTTCAATTGGTATTTCAAAAAATGGTTTGGTAAGGGAGTACTACAAAAAATCCTGCAATTCAAGGACCACATATGACCCCTTGATCCATATCCATATCTCTATTCAATAATGTGGTCATCAGTATTGATGCTGCTGATGATAATGACGATGATGATAACGATGATGGTGACGATTATGCCTATCAGACCAGCAATGCTCAGCGTCCATGTGTGCATGGACAGTGATGTGTTACCCCTGACTCCTGGGTTAAATCCAGGTTATCTGAGTTGCTGAGTGCTGCACAAGCTGGTTGTTTTTAGGAACATGGTGGACGATCGCTGCTGAATGGGCCAAGCGGTCCTGCAATGATGAGCGTTTGCTCTGCAGGTTATTGAGGCGCTCTGCTGGGATGTTGAACAAGGCTTCCTGCGTACCCTTTTCTGTCTTTAATAACATACGTTAAACACTGATAGCCAACAGACAGAAGGAGGCTTGTTTGCTTCTTTCCTTCACTCCTCCGCATGTACTGTCTCTGTATCCAAGGCCTGATTGATTGACAGCTAGAATCCATGAGATCCTCTGTGGACGTGTTATTGCTCTGGGTCATAGGTAACCTATCTCAAATAGGCCTCGGAATCCAACACACATACACATGCACACATACACACACACACACACACACACACACACACACACAAAAACGCACACAAACACACACACGCATAGAGACACACACACACACACACACATACACACACACACACACACACACACACACACACACACACACACACACACACACACACACACACACACACACACACACACACACAAACGCACACAAACACACACACGCATAGAGACACACACACACACACAAAACACACACACACACACGCACCTTCCCATATTTTTCAGTCCACTGTATTTTTTGCTTCTGGTTAAACAATTTCGAGCCGAGGATGAATTATTGACCAGTCTGGGGTCCGGGGAGACGTTCTTCACGCTGTTGTTATCCGTCCTCACGTGCACAGAGGTCTTCCTGAGACCAGCACAAAGGGAGCACGTGCCTGGGCTTATGGCGTGCCGTGCTAACTAGAAATGGTCTCGTGTGTGTATCCAGGTTCTTCTTACAGTCTTATGGTGTATTTTCCTTCATTTTTCATTTCCGTTTTTTCAGTGAATGTTTTTTTGGTAACCTTTTACCGGAATCCAAACACGATGTAAACAAGACAACATATTTTTGTAGACCTGTGACTTTCAGTATTTACTGATTTGATTGTTTTGTATTGATTTGCCTTTTAACATTCAAGGTCATTTTACTGATGGGAATGGACTTTAGAGATTATTGGCTTTGTGAGTCACGATGCCTACGTCTACACACACCGCCTGCTGTGGTCATTTTGAAATGGGGAAGAACACTTACACTATAATTTTGAATTGATTTGTTTCATGTGAATACATTTTCTTCAAACTATTTTGATGGTTAAACATGACCAAAAAGGGATAGGTGTATCCTGAAAGTTGACTAATTTAGCCTCGCAATTTGCCATGTGTTCGCCAGTTTAGATAACAACATTGTGTTAATAAGTTCCAAATAAAACGCCTCAAACTAAATATATGTATATCTATAGGCTTCTTATAGGTATTTAATTTCAGGGCTTGCCTAGTCTCTCTCCTTCAAACCAAGAGGTAACTGGAGGTCAACGTGGATTAAACTCATCCTTAAAGGAAGTCATAATGGGCTTGCTCTGGGAAACCGACTTTGTGTGGGGGAATGTAGATTCCTGCCGTGGTGCAGAAGGCCTCGGGGTCAAGATGGATGCTGTCTCTTTGTCCTGGAATAATCATTGGATTCAAAGTTTGACACGCACCCGAGCGCTCAGCCGTTGTTTCGGCTGAAGGTTACCGCTGGACGTGACTCTAGGCTGACTTTTTCTCAGAATGCCGAGGAAACCATGAAAGCCTGTTGCGTGCATAACACTGCGCAAATGATGAGATCCGCTGTTGCTTAGGAACCAAAGTGGCTGAATACATATGAAACCACTTCACAGAGGTGTTTGTCTCAAGTATGGTATGGCTTTATGCCAAGAAGCTCCTGCCAACATTGCATTGTATATTTGCATTGTGCCATGCTCCTTATCCCTTAGAGGTTTCTATGTAACCTTTAATTAGCTTTATACTAAATAAATTGCCAAACTAGAACCAAAAAAACGCAATTTAACGGGGTTTTGATTACTTCTGTGTAATAAGCAGCAATACACCTGCTTCTCTTTGAGATTCGGTTGAGTCTTGTTGATTCTCCCTTTTGTCCTACTTTACATTTAAAATACTTTCAAATGGTGCAAAAACACTGTGTCACACGTCCTAATTCTGCCGTGTGTGTGTGTGTGTGTGTGTGTGTGTGTGTGTGTGTGTGTGTGTGTGTGTGTGTGTGTGTGTGTGTGTGTGTGTGTGTGTGTGTGTGTGTGTGTGTGTGTGTGTGTGTGTTGCTCTGTTTGCTTCTGTGTTTCTCATAGCGCATGCACACCAGGTAGCAGATTATCGCTCAGCCGAGGGAAGGAGAGGCGTTGATGGCATCAGCGCGTCAAGGTCGGCCACAGCGGCTGTCGGAGTCGGCCTGTATGCTGCAGTCTGCCCTCACACAAAGACAACACAAGGACTGCACACACACTTACTTCAACCGTTGGAAACATCAAGGCCACTTTAAAAGGGAGAAATGCTAATCTTTTGGGACGTAATGATTGTCAGTTAAGCAGCGCGTTAAGAGTGAATTACCGACTCAATTTGTGTATTTAAATTCAGACATGATTAATTGGTTTTCTCGAATGGAAACGCCAACCTAAACCCCCACCCACGAGCCCTCTCCTAAATGTCTTAAGGAGAACAGCATATGCCTGCTGCTGTTCGTGTCTGAAGTCAGGCAATAATCAACGTCAGCAGAGATTTTGAGGAACTCATTTTAGTGGAATACATATTCGCTGGGGAATTTGAAAATATAGTTCATGGTTGCAAATGAAATGCAATAGTCTACTGCAAAATAAATGTAACATGCATTGTCTTTAGAGAACCCATTCATCTAAGTTTGATGCAAAGGTCTCAGACGTCTTGGGAAATTGGGTTTTCCAATGTTTTTCTATTATATAGAATATAGTTTGATTTGCTCGTACATTAGCCAAGTGTTATTTATCATGTTTTATGGATACATTGATATTTTCTTTCTCCCAAGATATGGCAACTCATTTGACCAGAGAAAGAAAACTGTAAACCCTTCTCTCAAGGTTGATATCTTAGTCATGTAGAAATTACCCTCATGTTGACAAGAAGTATCACCTTATACTTAAATTGGAAGAAAAATTCAAAACACAACAAAATACATCAGCAAGAACTGTGTGATTTAGCACACATTCGTTGGGAGCCACGTTTGTCTTCTGTGGCTGTAGAATCCCGCTAAATATCCCGGTATGGCACTCACAATCCCAGACAAAGTAGTGAATGCTAAGGACCAGGAGCTATGAACCAGCCCTTCGACCCCAACCCATTCCCCCTGATTAGCCTCCCCGCTGTGGGGAACCGGCTGAACGGTGAAGGGGGGCTGCAGACACTGCCTCCATCCGCGGGGGCAGCATCTGAGGAACGGCAGCACTTCAAATGGAATGCGAGTGGTTCTCAAGGCAACAGTCATACATTTTTCATCGGACAACTGGCTTTGAGGTAGCATAGGAACCGGGAACAGTCAGTCAGTCAGTCAGTCAGTCAGTCGGGCTGCTGTCTAAAGCTACCAACAACACCAGGGCTTCCTGAGACAAAAGGGATACACATGGGGGAGGAAGGGCACCTGAGAGAGAACAGGAGGTATTGGTGTACTGGCTCATTGTCTGCGCTCTGACGACTTTATACATGCGCCAGGGACGCTGAGCGAATACTCATTTGTTGATTTACATTAGCATATGTTAGCAGCACGGCCCCTGTTGGTAGCACAGCTTGCACTGCTCCGGTTCGCAGACCCAGCCGGGGGTCCGTGGTGGAGGGCTGGACAGATTGAAATGCTAAATTTGAGGGTACAATTTATTTTTGGATGAAAAGTAAGAATCTAGATTCATATTAAATCATTCATGATTTTGTAGCACCATATGGGAAATGCATTTGATTACAAAAAAAACAAACAAAAAAAAAAAGCTTTGAGTTTATGTTTTAGTATATATATTTTATTCATCACCAGAATTTCTAATTTCTATTGTATCAACAATTTGGTCAAAACACACAAACCAAATTGTTAGACGTTCGACTGAGTCTGCTGACGATGCAACGAAGAAGCAGGAAAATGTGTGTTTTCGTGTTAGAAGCTTGTATCTTGTATGTTGTAAATATTTCATGACCGCTCTTTAGACCCAACAGTCTTACTTAAGTCTCCAAAACCTTAACCTATTTCTTATACAACTGGAATCCCCAGAAACCCTCTTATAAAAGGTAGCCTCCCACTTCCATATTATTTCCGGTCATCTCTTTATCAATTTGGGGGATCAGAAACCTGAACCTAAGTGTGGCCCCTCCCCCCCAGACACAGGGCCAGAACGCTGCAGAACGGCTGCACATTTAATGGCCGGCTTCCCGGCACCGCAGGATGGGTGCAGCGCCCGGAGGTTAATGCAGGCTGACATCTCCAGCCTCCTTTACCAGCCCCGCCGTCCTGGGACGCCCTGCGATGGGGAACCTATCGCACCTAACGGAGAGACGTCTGTGTCCTGTCCTCCTTCTGAAACCTTTAGCCTTTCAACTTTGACCCCCATATTTGAATCAGGTTGTCAAGTGCCCATGAAGTGATACTAGTTTAATTGTTTAATCCATCTCTTCTTGATGCAACTCCTTCCAGCTAAATTATGTTTTATTCAAGAAAGAGTCCGCCATTTTTTTTGTTTATGTGGAATACGTTTGTGCGGAGTACGTTTGGTTTGAATTTAACGCGGATGGTAGACATTTCCTTAAGTGTGATCTAAAGTAGATTTCCCAACGAAAGTCACCTAGGTGGCGTGTACCATTTGGCTTTGTTACTACCTATAGCTGAAAGTTAGCAGTATCAGTGACACAAAATGTCATTTTTTTGTGTGTTTAATCCCACCACCTACGAGCTCTGCATCGAAGCCATATTGAAGGGTGTTTAAGCAAGGATGATATAGTAAGCGATCTCAATGGCATATTGTACGTATGGAATGAGGACAGGACAAAGATGCCTTTGTACGCTCCTGTGAGATGGGACGGGGTTTGACAGTGATCCCCGGTGACTCCTACACACAGCCGTGCATTTGTTCGTAAGATTAAAGGCAGGTTGGTGTCAGCAGGCCAGACGGCAGGAAGCAGGTGGCTAGTTTGAAACCTCCCAGTAAAGAGGCACTGGGCTTCTTGTTTTATTTTGGTTCATTTAGTGATGCATCTGATATATCGCAATGGCCATTGATTAGCTAAGGCATAATGTACGGATGTCCTCCGTCCCCCTTCCCGGGAACATGTCTGCACGGCTCTCAAGTCTCAGTCTCACGCATTCAGACTGAGACGCACGCAATTCAACCCATGCTCACACTCACACACCACACTTCGTATTTCTCACTCAGAGAAATTACCAGTAGGCCTATAGCGCCCACCAATTTGCGCCGCTATTTAACAGTGGAACAGGTAGGAATCAAATGGGTTCCCCGTACGTAGGGTAACCAGAAGTAAAAAAAATTGTGTTTTTTTTTATTACCATTATTGTTTTATAGGGACAAACATAACAAATTTCTCCTACAGGGGATTGATAAAGTTCTATCTATTGAACAGAAAGAAACACTTGTTCATACTTTACACACTTTACCACAGCATTTATTTGGCCTACTGAATGCGACAGATATATTTTAAGCATTGGACTGAATGCCACATAAATTTTTGCACGTTTGCAATGTTTAAAATTTCACTGAGCGGAGAACTGCTTCTATTCCATATTGATTTCAGTAGAAAAAAAGCATTATTTATTCCCGAATGGAGCCAAATAATTGTAATAATTGTAACCGGAGTTGCTCCTCCAATATTGCAGAGGTTGCTGTGGTTTTGTCTCTGCAGTAATTGTTTGTATGTGCAGGAAGAATGAATGAATAATGGAGAGGAGTCAGGGGTCACCCGCAGCACCCGGCAGCCCACACGCTGCCCACCCTCCTGGGAGGGGGGTCTCAGGCGAGCAGCAGGATGTGTAGGCCCAGAGAGAGGGAGACCTTCAAATAGGTTCAGGTTGGTGGGTGGTGCTCAAGTTATACTGGTCCATTAGGAAGAACGAAGGGCACCCTCTCAGGAGAGGAAGGGGTCATAAGTCAGAGTGATGCTGTGGTGTGTTTAGTCTATCTGGAAAAATACCCGTCTGCAAAAGTACAAAATAAACACATACAAGCCAATATTGAGAATATAACTAGAATATACTACGTTTGCTGAACATGTAAGGCATTGACAGATAAGATGGATGGTTTAGAAAGAGATGTGGGTCGTATGTGTTGTATGGCAAGGCCATCACACATACAGGCACGCGGTTGGTTGGTTGCCTATAAGGTTGTGCCATGGAAATATGTAAACAGGAAATAGCGATATTGATCTAGAAGGATATTCGTGTGGTCGACTAACTTCATGCTGTGCTGTAAGAAAGGACAGCTAATTACAACACTTTTTTTTACTAACTACAGCTTTCAAAGCGCACAAAAATGCTATTCTTTATTCTGTATAAATGTCTGGTGCCATTTTGCTGTTGGGATCAATTGTGCGTATAAGTGCAAGCTATTAAGTGAGGAATCGAGAGAGAGAGGGAGAGAGGGATAGATAGAGGAAGGGGGGAGGGAGTGAGGGATAGATAGAGATAGAAATAGAGGTAGGGAGGGAGGGACAGATAGAGAGAGACAGGCAGACAGATAAAGAAGAAGAGAAAAAAATCAATTGTTGCACATGACCGGCTGCTATCAGAATGCAAATCCACCCTGGATCTTTGTTCTCCATGCTTCAGTAACACCACTGACACCGGCAGCAGTGTGTGTGTCTCTGAAGCGGGCTGGTCGGCCCGGTGGAAGAGCCGGTGTCGGGGATAATGGAGGTGCGTGGGCCGGGCTGACGCCTGCCTGTTAAGTGACAGGCTAATTACCCATGAGCTTTAATGGCAGCGCCAGCGAGTGGACGGAATGATTGGAGCCGATGTACGCAGAATACTTAGGCGGGGAGCGAGTGGCGACACAGGGCACCTCTGAATCAAGCCCCTTTGTTCGAGTTGTTGTTTTAGTGTTGTTTCTGTGTGTTTTCCCTCTCTGCAACAAAGCCCGCTCAGCGAGAGGGGGGGTCCGGTCGATGGGTGGGCGGGATTCTAACTGTTGCCATGGTGTTACCGATGAGATGACGCCAGTCTCTGTTATACCTGCATAGGAAGGGGCGAGGAATGAGCCTCAGGTGTTGGAGTCACAGCAGCAACCAGTTGTTCATCTGTGATTCAGACTCCATACACCGGTCACCTGAGGTGTCCGGCGTTTAGTCCCAAGGGTGTTTCTTCAGCTTAACCACCTGGAATATAGACGAGAACCCTTTAAATATGAAAAAAAAAAAGGGTTCATTGATAGGTGAGGGCTTTTGGCGGACTAGTCAGAGTGTAACCCTGAAATATTGCCTCAGACTGATCATTTATTCATCATCGTATGATCACACATTCTACAGACAAATTCTGCTTTTTGTGATGTTGTTTGTTTGTATGGAACTGGTTTTATTCAAATGAAATCCAGAAGATGCCAGATACTGATGGCCGTACGTGACATGATAGAGCAGACATCTTGATGACCTTCTTGTTGTTTTTGGCGGGAGGAATGACGATAGGGAACAGCTTACAGACATAGCCGACGCTAACTGTTAGCTTGAGCTCTTTCTCTCCGCCTGTGTTCGGCATCACCCCCCAGACCACACAGCATATTATCCGGCGCGGTTGTAGAAGCCGCTGGCTCTGCCTGCCGTTGTGGGGGAGCCAATCACGGCGGCGGCTACGAGGAACAGCATGGGACGCGTTCCCTTGGATTGTTGGTATTGAGCAGGAAGAAGGGCTGCGGGCGCTAGCCATCAAAGTGCTGCTGTTTGCACTGTGGGAATAGGCATGAATAATCTATAGTTTCTTTGCCCTTCCTCGTATCACCATTCACTATTCACTGTCTGCTGTTACGCCTCACTGTTTGCCTTTTGTTCACACAACCGTCTGCTCCATTTGTATTCATCCGGTCAAAATGTGTTCTTTCTCTTTTATATTACATTCTGGGTGGTTGAAGGTACAGTTTGTTGTTAAAGGCAAGATTGAATCTTGCTGATTATGGTGAGATTTTATGGATTAATCGGGCTTCGGTGTCTTGCTTGGCGGTTTTCTTTTGTTTTATGGGGTGCCATAAACATTGATCGGCCATGTGTTGTTTTAATGGAAGAGTCTCTGGAGGAGTGGGAGCTGTAATCACGTTGGGTGAAACCCTGCGGTTGTTATCATTAACACGTCCAACTTTTGGGGGGAACCAGGGAGTAAAGGCAGCCATGTGCATTGCAGACTGTGGGGGAAACCAGGTAGTGGAGGCAGCCATGGGCTGAACAGACTATTGGACTGCTGCCCCTCTGTGGACGAGAGGCTGCAGTGGGTTTGTCTCGCAAAACTTTGGCTTATAGGTGTCTTTGTCAATATAATGAAGCATTATCGTTTTTCGGATAAGCTTTTACATTTGTTACTTTTACAATTATTAAAGAATAACCATACTTATGCCTTCTGTTCCCTAAGGCATGGTTACAATCAGTTACAATCACGCTCACTTTTAATTTATTTTAATGCCATCAGAAGGGATCTTGATATACTGTTTCAGACTGCAGGGAACCAAAGCAGAGAGTTATAATTCAACACATTTCTAAATCACATTCTGAATTACCTTAAGATAAGACGGCTAATCTTCCCTTCCTCGAAGCCCTTCCAATTACCTGAATGAGTTCCTAACGTAATCAAAGCAGGCAATCATTTGGTATCAACTCCATCTCCCCATTGATCCCACGCGTGCCAAGAGGGATTGAATAGCACATGAGTTTAAATGTCTGAATGTGGAGCGGCATAACTTATCCAGACTAGCGCCGAGGCGGGGATGTGTTCTGTTTACCAATGGGACAATGTACCCTCCATCCTCCTCCCTCCATACATCATCCCTGTACAAACAGACGCCTGCCTCTGTTGGGAATGAGAGATTCCCTCCATAGCCAGGGTAATTGGCTGTCGAGATTGGCAACTTTTAGGGCCATGCTCAGTGCTTCTGCTGCTTCAGCTGATGGTGGATTGCAAACTCTCTAGTTGAATCATATTCAGATAAATGTCATGATGTGTGTTGATAGGAAATCATCGTTGATTGGATACGCACACACAGGTCTTGAGAATGGTGCTGCGCCGTGGAGACCGAAGCTATCGCCCGCATTCCCAGCGTCAGGCTGGCCAGCCTACCTTCCTCCCAGACCGGTTGGACCTTGACTGTCCCCAGATTTGATCCCCCCCCCCATTTAGACGTTCTGCTAATTTGAATATTAATACAGAGAAGCCTGTGTGACCTCCTCCTGCTCTGAGATCCCACCACAGTAGACGAAGATTTGTTCATTAATGATTGCAATGCATTTACCGATGATATCTTCAGCAGCAGCTAAATCCCTGTGAATAACAGCATCTGTGCCTGTGTCACCCGTTGGCGTTGATGAAGCCAAACGCGTACTTGACAAAGGTCAGGGGAGCTCTTCAAGCCTTGTCCCGTGTCAGTGGATGGGCGTTTAGCAGCTGATTGGGCATACGGTCGTCATAGTAATGGGTGTGCTGCAGCCGTAGCGTGGGACGGACAGGATCCGCACCGAGAGGGTAAATGCATGTCAAGATGGACACATCCTGTGGCACACTAATGCACGGCAGAGCCGGGCCGTCGATTACAGGGAGCGAGGCGGGTGCAGGAAACCCTGCTCGCTGAAATCACAGTGGACAGGGTGGAGGAGAGAGGGTGGAGGAGACAGAGGAGACAGGGTGGAGGAGAGAGGGTGGAGGAGATAGGGGGAGGCGAGGCGGTGGATGAGACAGGGTGGAGGAGACAGGGGGAGGAGAGGCAGTGGATGAGACAGGGGGAGGAGAGGCGGTGGATGAGACAGGGTGGAGGAGATAGGGTGGAGGAGACAGGGGGAGGAGAAGCAGTGGATGAGATAGGGTGGAGGAGACAGGGGGAGGAGAGGCAGTGGATGAGACAGGGCCGCTGTCGATGAGTCATAAGACGAGTGTGATGGTCTTTTCCCAACAGGGTTCTGACTCAGCCACGGCCTCACCCAGCGCGGCTGTGATGGGACAGTCCCCGTCAGGACGTTGGTCACCCACCTTCTCTGTCATGGTCTTCTTAATTACATCTAGTCATTGACGAGAACATGATGTTTAATGCTTAACGCCTTATCTAATTTATCATCATGTTCATTCATATTCCCGGTCGTTGACAGAAATGGCAGCTGTTGATTATGATCTCTCTCCTTTTATCAAAATGCCATTATTGGTACGGGTGTGTGTGTGTATGTATGGATCATATCTCTATATCATAGTGTATTCACCAACGAGGAGTTGGTGTCTGGTGGTGCAGGAGGGTCTGTTCAGAGCCTGAGTGGGAGTAGAGCACAGGAGAGTGTTTGGAACAGACAGCAGTAGCGGGCAGCCTTGGAGAGTAGACCA
>NC_044056.1:21975527-21988027 GCF_902167405.1 Gadus morhua
GCGTGCGTGCGTGCGTGCGTGCGTGCGTGCGTGTCCGTGTGTGTGTGTGAAAGTGCGAGAGCTCGCTGTGTGTGCATTTGTGGGTTTGAATCTGTAGATAAATATGTAAAGCATTTCTGCATGCATATGTGTGTGTGTGTGTGTGTGTGTGTGTGTGTGTGTGTGTGTGTGTGTGTGTGTGTGTGTGTCTGCATGTGCGCACGTGTGCGCGGGCATGTAACCGGGCACCAATACAGATATGTACATCCTGCCCTGCCACCATCTGTGTCCGTGCAGGCAGGGAACCCACTCTCTCCACACTCACAGCCATTCCAATACACCTCACACTGAACATTATGTCAAAAAACCAAAATGGGCACTAAGCCAATCCACACATTCAAATTAGGAGAGAAATGTAGCCATCGATGCTCATTTATCCTTTGCTGTTCAGTAGTCAAACAAATTAAAAAATGGCAAATGTATGCTATGGGCTTGATATGATGATATTGTCATCAAAATGGAAATGCATGTGTAATCCAGCAGATCAATACATTGCTAATAAATGAGGACATATCTCTACTAATGCTAGAGCTGTGATGCCAAACTGTTTGATACTTGAAATGGAAGGCTGCATCATGTTGGTTGTCACTGCTTTACGGTTCAGGATTAATGTTAGAATCCTGGCTAAACGTCGGATTGAAATGCGCCGAGCATTCGCATGATTGCCCTGCATAATGGGAGAGGATTGGGAATCAATAAGGCGCTCAGCAGCCAGTCACCGGTGACCTTTAGTGTGTGCTGGAAGACGCGCCAGCCAGTGACATTTGGAGCCCAGAGGTCCCCGTGGATCAGCCCTCATCTGGGGATCTGTAAACGACACGCCCGGCACGTCTCCTCTGCTTCTGCCCCAACACTTAGCAGCCAGGATAAATACAGAGAGACCTTTTGGATGCAGACCCGCCTCGCACAGTACAACCCAGTACTCGCTATGACACCTGAACAACGAAGAGAGATGGACGTCTATTCTAATGCTGCCAGCAGGCTAAACATGGGGTGCTAAACCAGACATATTGTTGCAAACATAAATAATTTAGATGTGGAGTTGAGCGTGCAGACCTGCTCTGTAAACCCTAATGAGCTGAAGCAGCTGTCTGCCAGGGGCATTTGTTGACCCTCCCCCACCAATCCTCCCCCCCACCACCACCACCACCACCACCACCACCCCCATGACCCCACTCTCCAGCCCAGTCCTCACCACACATCGTCCCTCTATACGTTCCACCGGATTCATCCGGCCTCCCTCAACTGTAGAGCCTCACCACCACTGGAGCATGGCTTAGTGACGCACACACACACACACACACACACACACACACACACACACACACCTCAGTGCCACCACCATCTGCCAGTTCGCATTTGAAAGCTCAGGTACTGGGCACACCCGCAGAAGCACAAACCACGCCACAACAGCACTGCCTGCTAGGAACCGGCACAACCGTGCCAACTGTTGATCCCCACCGGCAGCACCACCCCACCACCTCCACCGCCACCACCACAACCTACACCACGCCCCCACCACCACCACTCCCCCCTGAAGTCAAGAGCCTCCTTCATTAGTCCAGGAACAGGTTGCTGCACCGTGCCGATTCAGTCGCCCAGCGTTGATGAGGAGGATCATCCCAACATGGGATTATGTTTTTATTAATACAGAAGCATCACATGGGTTATATGAAGCCTCTGCTGGATGTTGACGTGCCTTCCCCTCCCCCAGGCTTCCCGGCAGACCCCCTGGAGAGGCGTCCCG
Source organism: Gadus morhua (assembly GCF_902167405.1). Classification (NCBI taxonomy): domain Eukaryota; kingdom Metazoa; phylum Chordata; class Actinopteri; order Gadiformes; family Gadidae; genus Gadus; species Gadus morhua. Next base: position 21,977,314 of record NC_044056.1, read on the forward strand.
GGGGAGGTGCCAAGGCGGAGCCTTTGTGTTTTGTGTTTGTAAGGAGGCGCACTCTGCAGTCTAACTGTGTGGTTTCTTCTCCTCCACATCCACTGATCCATAATCTGCCGTAGATCAGGACATGATGGGTGATGTACAACATGATGGACACAGCTGAATATGTATGAGTAGACCCCGTCATGCTGTGCTCACTCAGGCGTACCGCGTGTCCCCTTGCTGGCTCCACACCCAGGCCCCAGACCGGGAGCGATACAGCCTCACGCACTGCATGCTCTGTGGAGGGAAAGGTGAAGAGGTGAAGTAGCGCCCCCTCGAGGTGACTGGCCATAGAGCAGATTAGATACTGGCTATGTAAAATATGATTTGCAGCTTTAATTACTGTTGCGTAAGTAAACTTTCAATTAAGCTTTGAAGTTGCTAAGATATAAGGCTACTTATTTTGTCATTTTATTACCCTTTTTATTTCCCCCTATTACCTGTTACCTAAATTAGCTGTGTACGTTTAGATCTATTAAATCTGTCCATCGGGAAACAATTCATAGCTTTATGAACATCCCCGGCATTGTGTTGTATGTTTTAATTGTGGGCTATCTAAAGATTTAAGATTGACCATTTTGAACGTAATACAATGCAGAATAAGCATATAAATTTAGTCACTTTGTTATGTGGAGTGACATCACCCACACAACAGGTGACACACTCACACACCACGGTAGCCTTGGCAACCATGAACAATGGAGTGGAAGGATCAGTTGTCACCAAATTGCTAAGGCACTGTTAAGACATCAGAAGATATAATATTTTGAAATCCACCCATGTCAACCTTTGCAATTAATGCAATTAACATATGGGGGCGACCATCTCCTTATTTATTGGTGTGCTACAACAAAAGACAAACTTCTCGGTACTAAAGAGCCCACCAGTTAGCTCTCAGTCTCCCCCAGGGCTCTGTGGCTTAACCCAGACACTCAAACCATAATAAGTGCAGGAAGGATATGCCCCCCAAGACTGGAGAGGGTACTAAACGTTATTGCTATACCACGCCATACACAACAACATTATGTCAATGTAGTCTTCTTTATGGGCTGTGTGAAAGTGAGTGCCTCTTTTTACTGCCGTCTAGTAGCGGGCGTTTGTCTCCATCTCTGTGTGTGGCTGCTGCTCTCTCTCTGGTCCCCTGCCGTCTCTGTGACGCGGGGATCATTGGCACACTGTAGCTGTATGATATAGATGTCACCTGGGAACTGGGCTTGTATCCTGTGTGTCTCTCCTTGTGTTATATGACAGTACAGGGGCAATTGGGGAAACTAGTGGTATCTCTTTGGAGGAATGGATTATTGTGTTGACTTTAAGAAATGTCCTTTTTCACGGAGAGAGTGCCTCTCTCCATTCGTTTTTCCAAAATGGAAACTTGTGCGTCGTGTGTTCTCAAGGTCAAAATGCACACCTCCATGCCTTGAGTTACATTCATTATGGATAGCATTGTAGCACAACAAGCTAATTAGCACCGACTTGAAAGGGAGGCCCCCTGATTTCAGCCTGATTTGCATAGAGATAGTGGGGGGCGGGGGTGTTGAGCGCGGCGTCTGTCGTCCTCCAGGGCAGGGGAGAGGTGTGACTGGGCTTCGCGGAGCACTAGTGATAATTGCCAGTGAGCTGTGATGTGGAGGCTGGGATCCCAAACCGTGGTGAATGGTGTCAGAGCAACAAAGAGACATGAGGGTTCCTCAGCAGACTTCGCTGTTGAACTTGGTGTTGAATTCAACGGTGAAGACAAAAGGTCTTTATTTATCCACCGTTTTAATTGTGACTTTGAACATAGTCTTTTTCTAGATTATTCTCATGATTATAATGTTTTGGCCCATGCAGATACAGATCATCTCTGTTGTGTTTCGGTCTCGGCAGTAGAAGGTATCGCGGTGTGTGCTTTGGTTGAAAATGATAATCACATGGGGCGGATAGCGTTGGAATAAACATCAGTGATTCATCATCTGCTGTGTTAACGCTCGCCTTCTCCCACGGAGGTCTGCGACTCAGTAAGGGTAAAATCTGCCGTTGAGTAATGGCAATGATTGGGCTGGGAGGGGGGGGGGGGGGGGATATATTATTCACAGAGAAGACGGGTGGGGGGGGGTAGTGCCAAATTAAATGTTATTTTTTTCTTTCTTACCAGCTGGACGGCAGAATAAATGGTCGCTAGCAAACGTGCAGTAAAGTGCTGCGCATTCATCTAGACAAGTGGTATGACGGCAGCGCCACGCTCCCCTCCTCCGCGGCGGGGCAGGGCCGCCTGGGAGGGGGCGGTGTAATTATCTCGGGTTTCTGGGATGATTGCGAGCTGAGTCCAGGGAGGCCAACGCAAGACAGGCAGTGTCAGTTCGTCTGTCTGTCCGTCGAACCATTTCCCTGCCTCTGCTTGGAGAATTGTGTGGAGAAGGATGGGCATGAATTGTTGTTGATGTGAATTATTTCAAAGCTGTTCCAGTATTTCAATAATTGTGTCTTTATTCCAAAGGAAAGGCAATAAGTTGACCTTTTTATGTAGTCAGGCTGGGTCGCCCATCTTGATGGATCGTGTCGCCAAAACACTACAATATGGTTTTGCATTCATTTGCTATGCTATGCTCATCGTAATACAGTTGAACATCATGGTTCGTAGTACCATAAGTCGTATTTTGTAATTGTTGGCATGCTTCATAATGACCTTTTTAAAATGCTGAGACGTGATTGATCAGCCTGATGCCGTGTTGCCTTGTCAACATTCACCCTAACAGGTGTCTCCATTTTGCTGCTTCAAAATGCCACCACTAGCTCTGAGCAGCCATGACGGATACAGACACAGACATCTGCTCTGTGTTTCAAAGGAACAGCAGCAGGCCCACATGCATACTAATGCTGGTGGATTACAGGAATCTGTCTTGACATTAAATGAGAGTCAATTCTCTGTTTATTCTCGTTGGTAGAGATGGAACTGTGGGGGTCACAGTGCACTTTTCTCATGTATCAATGGTGTGGCAGATGTTTGCTGGGAGATACGAGTTTGCCTTGATGATCAGACACGGCCCAGAATAAACCCAGTACTACATCCACTGATATCCCCAGAGCCGGCCTTCTGCTCAGCTCTGGCTGCAGATTCAAATTGATAAAAGTATCTCAGTTGAAAAAGTAGCATTTCTCTCTCTCTCTCCCCAACCAAATTCACTCACACAGGCACACAAACGCAAACACACCATATTGTTAAGCATATAATCAGCAAGACGTTGTCATCATTATTCAGAGGTGTTTGATGTTGCCTAGCTACAACCTGTTCTCCGTTGTCAGGAGTCAACAAGAGGCTTGGTTCCTCTCTACATGCTTGTGTCCGGGACGCACGCCTGGCCGACTAATGAGGCCTGGGTAAGGGGCGCGGCGGACACATCCTATGTCTTTGTTAGCCGGGCCTACATCTATCCCCAGCGGAGGGGGAGCCGGGCTAATTGATTCAAGTACACATGGTGCCCTCCCCCCGTCCGTTGCCCATCCCCGGCCCCGCCCCTTCTGAGAGGAGCCGAGCGGGGAGGAAGGGCCCGTGCTTTGAAGCTTTTGTTCTCCCCAGCACCACGGACAGCGCTGGGGGAGACAGCCTCCCAGCAGCACAGTGGGGACTGGAAGGCAGTGCGGTCCTCAGCCTCTCAACACCATTATTTTCTGTCAGCAGACCTGCGCCCAGACTGAAGTCGGAGACTTCAAGATAGCTTCTGACGATGACGACGTCAATGGGGGCTTGGCTCTGCCGTTTAATTCGTCAACATGGCTCTGTTGCTCAATGCATTTGAGTTGTTTTGTGCCGGAACACACAAACGTAATAACCATGCAGTTTGTTATTGGTTTAGCTTGGGCTGGCAGCAGGTCCAGGCCAAGAGAACTATGCAGACCATAGTGTTCGTTTGCCCCTGGGTCCACTGCTTCCTATATGGTCGTGCAGGCCGTGTCTGCCTCCTTATGTTTATTAATGCGTACAGCCTGTGAACCCTGGGGAACTCAGCCTCCATGCATTCCTGCACGAGAGAGAGAGAGAGAGAGAGAGAGAGAGAGAGAGAGAGAGAGAGAGAGAGAGAGAGAGAGAGAGAGAGAGAGGGGTTGTGCTTATTAGATGAGCGGCCAGCAGCAGGGCTAATGAAGGCAGCCTCGTGGACGTGGGACGTAGAGCAGAGCCCGGCCGTGGAGCCGGTCTGACACGGGGCCATGTCTCCCTGGCTCTAATGGCCCCGTGGCCTTGCTGTGACCCCCGTCCAGAGTCAAAGTAAAAGTACAAACATAAGACTTGATGTTTATAATGATTTTTTTATGATGGTACTTTTCTCAGGATATAAGAGCAATTTGTTCAAAATGTATGTTGTTTCATTTTTGTTCTTTAGCCGATATATGTATCTGATTGGACTGTTGTGGAGCAGTTCGTCATAACTTCTACGCCTCCACATGTTCCATACATTGGACATTTTATTTCATTGTCTGATTTGATTTGGGATTAGCAGCCATACACTAGAGTCAAAACGTATCAACAGACAGCAACAAATGGTTGCTATACCAAGAATTGATAAGTGTTTTTTTGGCAACGCCAGGGTTTCGCATTATTGCACATTTATCCACACGTAAGTGAATCATAAACCCACGGCGGGCTATTAACTGGTGTCCGGTACGTTTTTAAAGGCTACAACGTGATTAGGAAGAACAACTGGAGGAGTCCAGGTGATGTGGATCCGCTTCTGATGACATTAGACTGGAGACTGGAAGATGATCTCCCAGCCACTGGTCATACTGGAGGAGGAAGAGGAGGAGGAGGAGGAGGAGGAGGAGGAGGAGGAGGAGGAGGAGGAGGAGGGGGAGGAGGAGGAGGAGAAAGAGGAGGAGGAGGATAAGAAGGAAGAGGAGGAGGAGGAGGAAGAGGAGGAGGAGCGGTAAGAGATGTTTTTTTACAGTAGAACCTCTGAAGGTGCTAGCTCTACACTAGTATTCTATTCTTGAAATAGACAATTTTCCAGTAATAATTCAATGATTGAAAAAATTCAATAGATAATTGAAAATAAATATAATAAATATTGTTTCGAAATATAGTATTATTGTGGGTTCTTATTTCAGAAATAGCGGTGCTTTGTGCAAACCATGATGATTCTGTTTCAATGTTTTCGATTGATATTTAACTGTTAATTTTTTTGTTTACCCTTTTGTCTACCCTTTGTATATGGGGTAGTCCACAGTAGGCAATACAGTGGTACACCTCAAGGTTGATCAAAGCCTGCGAACCACTGCCTGGCACTACCAGATCAAACAGTAAAAGCACAAACATCCTCCCCCAGTATGGTGGGGGGGAGGGGCCTTTATTGTCTTAACTCAAACCCAGAAGGCCGTTCCACGAGTGCTGAGTACACTGTGGAGACGAGCAGTGCAACCCCAGCTGTAAGCAGAAGCTCCCTGCAGACGGCCACGCCCAGCCCGCTCCTCTCTGTACCTCACTGCTACACAGCACAGCTCTGCTCCCCGGGTCAATTGCATCACTGTCCATGGCGGAATGGCTCCGATATCATTGTCTTGCTTATTTCTGGTGTAATATTAGGTATAATTGCGTTATTGTATTTGATGTGGTTATAGGCTATAGGAGAGAGTATGCATTTGCTTGCCTCGTGGCTGTCTGGTTTATGAATTTCTATTTTATGATTTTTTTTACAGCCTTTGTACACATGGGCTTTTTGAAAGTGATTTTGATCGAGACTGGTCAATACTTTGTGTTTGTACAAATTTCGGATTCATCAGGCCTGCTTAATAGTTTATTGATTTCTTTCTATTTTTCTTCTGGCCGTAAAGATTTTTTTGTTTTCCCTCACAGAGCGGAGAGAAATTAAGCTACAAATGTCTCTTGTGGAAAAATGTTGATACATTATGTCAACAGTAGCCTAGAATTAATGTATATTATAAATTCGGCCTAAAGCATACAGAATATTGTATTTATTATAATATTTATTGTTACAAATATGTTAGCTCACATGGGCCACAACACTTGACTATAAGTGTTACCACTGCAACCTCATAATGAACTAAATAAAAATGACCCATTCTTTGTAAGAATCATTTGTCATAATTATACCTGTCAGCATTATGGTTAAACTACGGTAATGTTTAACTCTAATCTAATCTGGCATGCATGTTCAAATTAGTCACAATAAATTATGTTTTAATAAATTACATCATAAACACAAGGAATTATTCTGGATGACTGACAGTGTGCAGTGCTTCCTGTATTATTTTATTACCACGGAGAAAGGAGCGCCCGCAGGCAGGATTTAGCATAATGGACGCGGTCCGGCTCCAGCAGAGCTGCGATCTACAGTCATTTCCAGGCCCAATGCCGCCGGCCACGGCTGTGTTTTGAGAGCAGTGCGGAGGGAGGGAGGGAGGGAGGGAAGGAAGAAAGGAAGGGGATACAGGTCCAGAATAACAACGACGGCTGCACAAGCACCCTGCACATACTGCTGCTTTTGCAGTTCAGGCCACACAGTGTGGTTAGACACAGCAGCACTGCGGTTGTGTAAGTAAAGTACGGGCTGTATAAAGTATGGATGCATGAGGTGGAGATGAGAAGCGTCGCTCACACAGAGGTGAGAGGTTAATGTCATGGGCCGCGTGGAGCGTGGGACGAGGCCACAGTGACACCTAGTGTTCGTCTTTGTCATTGTTTTCAGAATGCCCTGCATGGCGACCTCATGTTGCCCTCTGCTGTTAAGGCTTAAGCCACTGCTGAAATGCTTCCACAAGCCACATCGTAAAGGTCTGGTGGTTAGAGAGTTTTAGTTTTAGGTATAGACATATATATTTACATATTACGCAAATTATTTATATTAATTGCCATCGTTAGGGCGTATAGATCCTTATTTGTCAGACTTTATGAACACACAACTAGTGGTGCTGGATGATGACTCCATTAGAAAGCTGTGGTATGAATGAAGAAGTATTTCTCTTCTGTCTCTTCTCATGTTTCATTATATTTGATCCTTTTCTTGTACATTTTATTTCTTCACCATAGGGGTCTGACTTCGGGTTCTCTGTCGCTGCATAGATATCTTTCCATTACCTTTGTGATGATCCAGGAGTGTTTTCTTCAGTCCTTTGTTTGATGTGTCGGCATGCAGCCTTCAAAGTAAACACGTCTTCCTGTGTCCACAGAGGAGGCGATGACGCCGTAATGAAGACACAGAGAGCAGAGCGGTGATCTGGAGGAGATGTGTTCTGAAGATAGCATTGTAGGATTTGATGCTTTACGTGTGTGTGTGTGTGTGTGTGTGTGTGTGTGTGTGTGTGTGTGTGTGTGTGTGTGTGTGTGTGTGTGTGTGTGTGTGTGTGTGTGTGTGTGTAGGTGTGGTGCATGTGTGTTTGTGTGTGTGTGTGTGTGTGTGTGTATGTGTGTGTGTGTGTGTGTGTGTGTGTGTGTGTGTGTGTGTGTTTGTATTTGTATGTGTGTGTGTGTGTGTGTGTGTGTGTGTGTGTTTGTATTTGTATCTGTGTGTGTGTGTGTGTGTGTGTGTGTGTGTGTTTGTATTTGTATGTGTGAGTGTGCGTGCGCGGCTGCGCGCGCGTGTGTCTGTGTTTATATTTGTGTGTGTGTGTGTGTGTGTGTGTGTGTGTGTGTGTGTGTGTGTGTGTGTGTCTGCTTGTGTGTGCGTGTGTGTGTGTGTGTGTGTGTGTGTGTGTGTGTGTGTGTGTGTGTGTGTGTCTGCGTGTGTCTGTGTGTGAGGGTGCCCGTATATGTGTTCTTTTGTATGTGTGTGTGCACGTGCACAGCAGCCTTGAAGACCAGCGTATGGTGTTGGCGGTGGAGAGGACTGGGAGCGTGTGTGTGGGCGGAGGGCGAGGCGTGGGAGGGGGCAGACTGGCTAGGGAGGGAGAGGGAGGAGGGAGAGGGAGGAGGGGGAGGGAGGAGGGGGAGACCTCGACCACGCAAGGTTATCAACAGCGAGGATGTCTGTGTTGTTGGTTTCAACACTGACAGGCTACAGGCATGTATTCATCGTGCTGGATTGTAATAAGTTGATGGATGGTGTAATTGTGTCAAGTACACCATCCATCAACTTATTACAATCTGGTTTCAGAGTCAGTGACGAAACAACAACACAAAAATCCTCAGTTGTTGATAACCTTGCGTGGTCAAGGTCTCCTTCCCTCCCTCCTCCCTTCCCTCGCCTCCCCCTACCCCCTCCACAGCCCACCCTTAACATGAACTCAACGAATTGCAAAAACAAACAATCCATAAATTATGGTTACAACATGTTACCACGTTAAAATAATAGCAGATAATATCCTGTTGACATGCTGTCTTTGTGGTTGTTGTTTTTCATGTATTTCCAAAATGTAAAAAACATATTAAATGTCGGCGATGTTCAATAAAGGTTCAATCCTTTTCTGGCGCAGATTGGCCCTTGAGTCTAAACAGGAAGTGGCGCTGACGAAGGGCTGTGTGCAAACATCCCCGGCCCCCCTCCCTCCGCGTCTTCAGGACACGGCAACACTCGTTAAGACGTCCACTATCGGCCTTATTTACCGCCAATACCAACCGCTGTGTTTACCGCGTCCACCTGGGGCGCTCAGATAAGCACCGAGCAGGAGAGCCAGGGGGAGACAGGGGGGGACGGGGGGGAGACAGGGGGGGGGCTTGGCTTCTGCTTGGAGCGCAGGTTGGGTTGGACCGGGACCAGACCGTTTGAAGTCCCAGACACGCAGGCCTGTATCTGCTCCCCACAGCTGGAGCAGCGAGAGGGAGAGGAGGAGGGAGAGAGAGAGGGGGAGAGAGAGCGTGTAGCTAGATTTACAGCTTATTCCCGCCTTGTTCCCACCTCCACCCCAGTCTCCCGTTCAGCTAAATAACACAAGCGACTCCTCACCTCTGTGCACAGGCGTACTGTGGTGCGATGAAGTCGTCCCAGCACTCGTGTGCTGCCTATTGTCTGGCTGTCTCTGCCGTCTCCGGCTCCGCTAATGGTCTGCTCTCCGTCTAACCAGGGCTGTCCGTCAGCCGACGGGCAGTAAATAGCCGAGCCATGCTCGTTACAGGAGGCTGCATTGTCCCACGCGGCGAAGGGGAATCGAGAGGTTAACTACTCTATTCCATGCTCCTATCTGATTCTAGAGACGTGGGCTTCCAGAGTGCACAATAACCCCCCCACCCCCCACACACCGCACCCCTCCCCTCCCCCGGTGCCTACGAGGTCGATGGAACGCTAATGTAGATCTTTAACCCTCCCATGGACCCCTGGATAATGCCATCCCCGCCTCTATGCTCATGACGAATGGGGTGTACAAGGCTGTGAAGACTAACTGGCTGATGAGGGACCCCCAAACGCCGCCCTTTGAATACAATGTGTGTGCACGCTGAACAGGACGCTGGTTTCACCTGATCCTCGCTCGTTGTTTAATTTGTTGTTTATATTTTCTTGTTCAGTTCACACAGTGCTATGGAGAATCTGGTCATAGAGCACATGCCTGTCGGAGAGGTAGAGGCAATAGGTGGTTTAGACCTTCAGTCAGGTCTCAGACATCGCCACATCCACCACTGCCTCTGAGCACTTTAAACACATCATCACTGGACCGGCTGACCTCTGATCTGTGTTTTATTTTGGAGCGGGGGGACGGGGGGGGGGGAGGGGCGTTGACATCAGCGCCTGTCTGATATAAATCCAATAGCGCTGACAGCCCAGTCAAACCCCAAGTGATGCATCAGGGCCGGAGACGTGCACACGTGAACCACCCCTTTCTCCACCGCAAACCATCGCTTGCTTTACGCTGCCCACAGTCCTGGGCATTCCTGTGCATTGGTGTTAATTCTGTCATCTATTATTCCCCAATTTATGGTGCACTGTAGGGACATTTTACACCTTCCATTATTTAGAAGCCGTTTGGCTACAAAACAATGTTATGGTTTTTCACGTTTCTTCATGTTCATGTTCCTTCTCACGTCAACTGTTTCCTGTAAATGTCAACCGGTGTGTTAGTCATTAAGCCAGGGCCACGCCGCTTCTATCGGAAAGGTCACGCCACGCGGAGGGAGATTGGAAATAAATGCAGCCGCTGATGGGGCTTCTTGGCGGCCGGGGCGCTGCCTGCAGCACCCTAAACTCTGAGCTGCAAGCTTACTCTGAGAAGGCTTTGCTAAGCTATATGTTTACTCTTTGAGACGGTCTCAGCACTCACGGGTCCCACTGCTGTGGGCGCTGGGAGGGATTTCTTCACTGGTTGATTGGGATCGGGTGCGAGTATCTAGGAAGGCTGAACGCACCTTTGGGGCACATTGTCAGATATGAGAAAAAACGATTTGAAGGTTGGTGATATTGCAGTTGACTTTCTTTTATTAAAATGTGATATTTAACATTGGTGAATTAAAGGTTTTATGTAAGATAAATACTGTCTTCCATCAAGTGTTCGTTTCCAATTGTAACACTTCATTAAACATTCAATTAAACACGCAAATTCATCATAGCCACACTTTGGATGCTTTAAAAAATACATTTTAGCATTAATAAATTCCTGTGTATTGAATACATATCACGAGGATCACTTACTCAGCTTATATGATTAAGGCCAAGCTAGTTTGTCTGTGGAGCCTTAAGAGCAACAACCGTACAGCGTAGCTTAGCGTTTATCACGGGTCGTGATTTACTGACATGCGTAGCTTTAGTGTTGCTCTGGAGCT
>NC_044056.1:21990527-22068027 GCF_902167405.1 Gadus morhua
TCATTATTACCTGGTGCCATGCATCATTATCATTCCATAGTCTCTAAATCATGTTTGAAAGGTTGTCTTCTGTGCTTTTGGCCCGTAGTCGCTGCTTGATTTTAAAGGTTGTATTCTATTTAGTCGGTCCATAATCAGAGTTTCATTCGTTGAGGCGGAGGTTGTATCATGTGTTATGAGTCGAAACGGTTGAGTGAATAATTTCAGGAGTGCATTGTGTCCCTGGATAATGGTGATCCTCCTTGGTGGCGTTTTGAAGTTGCTACGCCTGTGTTGTGTTGTGGTTACTGGAGATTAGTCACGCATGAGAGTGCTGCTTTCAGTTCATCTGCTGGGTGAGCGGGTTTCACACGTACAACCAGGACCCATATTCCCCATCTAAAGATGACATCTAAACCAGAGACGAGGCCAGCCAGCAACCACAAAACCAGTAAGGTATGCCTTATGACCCCGCAAACATGATAGCCTATACATGTATGTATGTAAAATAATACATGCATATCAACCAGGAATAGGTTTTTGAACAAATACTTGTTCACTATGTTTTCATCATCTAATGATGTTGCTTGGCAACCATAGCAAATCCCGGTGAATGGCGTCCATCGAGGTGGATTAATAATAAGCCCGTACGGAGCTCTGCCGGGGTGTTGACTGCTGGAGCTGAGTGGCCACTTATGTGTCTCTGGCTGTTATGCAGAATAACGCGAGAACCTCTATGAATATCCAAGTGGGTGTTGCAGGCCATGCAAGCAAAGCGGGCAGGGAAAGGTTAGAGTAACTCTGCGTGGAGAGAGGCTCCTGGGTACTTATGAGTGGATGCTTTGGTTCTGCATTCACACACGACACACGTCCACCCACACATGGTTGCAAAAGTGTTGTTGCTGTTTATCTTGGGTAGCGGCGTCGGCTAACATGCGCTCCATAATATCAGCCTATAGTCTGTTTGCGTTACATTCTGATGCAATATAAAATATTATCTCACATCTGTTTTGATGAGAGTTGGCAGTTAAGAAGGATAAAACATCTATCGACCATGGGCTGAATTTTCCCTCAGCTCCTGAGCAGCACGTTTGACCTTCCGTCCCACAATGCACTGGCTCCGATCCTTCTAGAAGACCGGCAGCCAGTCAGCCCCCGGGGGTCGGCCTCCCAGAGCCCTCCGGCTGAGAGGAGAGGGGCCATGCCCAGCGAGGGGCAGCCGGCCTCCCCGTCCCAGCCGGGGAAGACCTACCAGGTTCTGCATGCACACAAACGGTAGCGTCACACACAAACACAAGCCTGGAAATGTTCGGCAACAATTGTCATTATGACGTGTTTTTGATTCGTTTTTTAATTGTATGACGTGTGTTTAACTTGATAATTATCAAGACAGACAAATGATTTGTATTTGTATTTATTTGTAATTATTATTGATTTGATTATTTAATATTCTTAATTATTATCATTTTTTATTTCATCATTGATTAAAGTTCAACACTCAACATGTTACTGATCTAGATGTGGTGTTATTTTTAACGCTGATTTTATGTTCATATTTCAGGCTACCTCTACCTGATTTTAAGGCCGAGGAAAACACATCTGAGAAGCTTACCCTTCAGACCAAGGTGAGTTTACACTGACCTAAAACACAGCTCTCTCATGAGAATTTTCCTTCAACTTGTCTCTCTAAAGCATTGGCTCTCAAAGTGCAGCCCGCGGGCCAATGGTGGCCCGCAGAAACATTCCTGGCGGCCCGCAATGACATATAGATGTAAGTTAAAAAAAAGAAAGATTTTTAATAACAAAATTAATTTAAACATAAATGTAATAAATATAAAGAGAAAAGTCGACTCTTTAGCTTTCAATTAAATCCTGTGATTTGTTAGTTTTAATCCGACTGTACATTACTGTGAAAGGATGAACCTCAGTTTTGTGATTTAGACCTCACTTGACCTCACTCCCAGTGGTCCACTGTGCAATGTTTTTTTTCACCACTGGGATGCTGACGTTTGCCGTTCCTAAATTGGCCCTCAGCTGTCAAAACTTTGAGAACCCCTGCTCTAAGGAGAACATTGCTTCAGTATACAGTGTATATATGCCCCACATATATGTTGGGCATATATGTGGGGCATATATCCACTGTATACTGTTACAGAGTAAACAGTTTGCAAAATGAACACTAAACATCATATCTTTCTGAAAATTAAAATTTGAGTGATGGGAAAAATGTAAGAAAAGTGTTAGATAGCCTTGAGATAGAGTCCTATATCTTCAGCATTGGGTTTGTATAATATCTGCTTTTGAAAATAATAAATCCAGTTTTTTGAGATCCTTCCCTACTATAAGAGCGTAGAGAATAGCGGGTGGATTGGACGCCATGCTGAGATGTCTGCTATTATAAAGTCCAGCGTGACGCAGGCCGCTGGCAGAGCTCACTGAACGGCCTCTCCTTCTCATGTCAAACATGTTCTCCTCCCTGCTCACTGCGGAGGGACAAAATGGCAGCCAGTGGAATAGATTAACATTTATTTTGAGACTGATTGCACTCTAAACGAGACCGTGTTGATTGGGCTGATATTTGCAGTATTTTAGCCGGGGGGAATCTAGAGTTTTTTCTGCATGCTTTAATGTATTTTTTTTACAGGATCACATAAGGCCGTTTTTTTCTATAAATCAAACATTCTCTTTTATTCATGATTAATATAGTTAATTATATAAAAAAGAGGATGTCAGTCAATTTACAAACTGAGAATATTTGAAAGGTGAAGCTTTCCTTATATGATGATTTCACCATGACTGGACAGCGAGTTGGTATGAAGAAACAAAAAATGTTTTAACGTCCGTTGGAAGTGTCATTGAATAGTCGACGTAAAAGCCTGTAAAAGGTTGGATATCTCCCAGCTAGCTTCACCCTATTCAACTCCATGATGACTCCATGGGCGAAGTCATCTCTTCCATCATGCCTGCTGGGACCAGATCACGGGGTCTCAGTCCCCCCGGTCCCACCCCTTGGCCCTGCCCCCTCTCAATGAAATGCTCCATTTCACCCCGCTGTCCCACGGGAGCTACAAGCACATCAACCTGGATTGGAGTCTCCTAATCATTCAAGCCCCCTCCTGCATCAAATCGTTCATGCACGCACACACACACACAAACACACACGCAGACAAGCGCAAACACATACTCACACGCACTCACACACACACACACACACACACACACACACACACACACACACACACACACACACACACACACACACACACACACACACACACACACACACACACACACACACACACACACATAACACACATGCATGCTCTCTCTCTCTCTCTCTCTCTCTCTCTCTCTCTCTCTCTCTCTCTCTCTCTCTCTCTCTCTCTCTCTCTCTCTCTCTCTCTCTCTCTCTCTCTCTCTCTCAGTACCCCAGCTGATACAGTGGGAGCAGGAGACAGGGAACAATGCCGCAGCGTGTTCCCTGCAGCAGCGTGTTGCAGGCACATGCCTGACATGAGCAAGGTCCTCATGAAAGAGCTCGTCAACAATGGGCACGGGCTCCTAATTGCTTCGGGGGCGACAATGCAAGGCCGCAGTGCAAAGGCAGTGAAAGCGCTGCTGCATTTACATTCTTCAGGGACAGAAGGGGCAGTACAATATGGCAAGGCTGGGGAGATGGCTTTTTGTCCCCTGACATTTGTGTCCAGGAAAATGTATTTGTAAAGCTGCATACGTGAAATATTTGTTTCTTTTGAATCTGATTCTGAAAATGCCAGTCCTCCTTGTGATCTGTCTGCCTGTCCATCCGAGATCTCACAGTTCACTCAACATATATCTGTGCATTGTTTTTTGCCTTGAGGGGGGTGAATATTTTAAAAACGAATTTGTCAACACTGGTACTGTTGCATTGCACCACAACCTCATGCAATCCACGGCAAGCACAGAACACTCCCCTGATTAGATTCGCACGGGCTGTCTGTGTTGACGCCTGCTCGCAGAGAAAACCAAGAGACACCGAGGTTAATTACCTAGACAGTAAGCTGCATGAAGAATTGTCTTCCATGTTACAACATTATAAACGGTCTTAATCCTGCTTGGCACCCTTGGTTCAGTTCAGCCTGTTGAATCTGTTATAAGATGGACTAGAGGGGACATCTAGTGGTGAAACAGACCAACAACTCAGAGTCAGCTGCACAATGTCAAACTAATTTCTATTCAACTATTTTCTACTAGCTCACTTCTGCACAGCCTTTGTATGGGTTCTGTTTAATGTCTGCTCATGTGCTTCCATCACGCCGTCCCTGGAACCACGGCTCCCTGTTCTGAGTTCATCTCAAGGCTCTTCCCTCTGGAAGGTGCAGGGTGAAGGGTTAGGGGGAGGGTCCTTTTCTGGCCCTTTGAGGCTGTCAATGTGATACACACATTCAATAGACATGACTCAAGCAAAGGTATTTTCAGGAAATTATCCAGCATTTCGTATTGTTGAATTTCAGACACCCAATAAATAAGTCAAATTAAAGTAGATTCATATCTGAGTTAAATAATGTACGCTATGCTGTTTTATGTTTTTGTTGTTATCTACGTGTATCATGTCCCTTTATTTTATTTCACCCCCCCCCCCCCGGCAGGACGTGGAGAGCTACCGCTCGGCACTGGACAAGATGGCGGAGGACATGGTTGGTCTGAGGACGCTCGTGGTGACCCTGGAGGCGGAGAACAGCCGGCTCCTCGGCGACCTGTCGCTGCACCAGGACCTTGGCCAGCAGCTGTTGGACGACGCCGACATCGACGTCATGACCAAGGCTGAGATAGCGGACCGGATAGGTAGAGAGCCGCGGCAGCCCAGCGCGTATCCCTGCTGCTCCTCAAGATCCTCAATTGCTTGGTGGTCAAATGCATAAAAATGCATGAAAAAATAACAAGGGCACTGATTTCCCAAAGTGTTTTTATGGGACATGTTTATAACTACATCATATTCATTTCCTTAATTTGACTTGGGGTTTGGTTGAACATAATATTTTTTATATCATATTTGTGATTTGTTATAAGGTATATATCCCAGGTCCAAATACTCATTGGTTTCAGCGGACATCTGTCTGTGCTGTTAGTCCTTGTTGGCTGGGTGTCTGTGCTCCACTATAACAGTCTGTGTTATGCAGAGATAAGGCAGCTCATTTACGTCTAGGATCCTGATAAACCGTGTGGAGCCTGCAGCCCTTATCTGCTGAAGGACAGTGCGTGGCCCTCAGTAAAGGCATGTTCCCCTTGGTTGGCATCAAAGCCAAAGAAAGCAAAAGGAGGAGATTAGTTGGTCTCCCCACAGGAAACCTGTTCTGCTGGGAGCTTTGATGTGAGCTGGATGTCTCGAGAGATGACCAAGCCGTAGACCACCTGACAACACTCGGGCGGTCTAGAGAGTTTGTCGAACTCCCTCCATCCGTTCTATGAAAGAACCGCAAAGACAGAATTGGGGGGGGGGGGGGGATATGACATCACAGTTTATGTAACAGTCACCTTTTCTTTGTTGTGCTCTGATAAAGCCTATCTGAAGTTAAAGCTGGCCAGTGAGATGAGGAAGGCTGGTGGGCACCGGGACAAGGTGCAGCAGCTGCAGAACGAGATGATCAGGGTCAGCATTCAAACTCCCCACATACTCTTGTTGCAACGAGCGGACAATTCACCAAGGAGTGGAATATTGCCTAACTCTTGCTCTCTTGCATGTGGTGCAGAGGAACGACCATGAGAAGGAGCACGTGAGGCTGCAGAAGGCCTACCAGGAGCAGCAGAAGGAGGTGCAGCTCTGCCAGAGTCATGTGGCTCGGGTGGCAAGCTTGGAGGCCACGGTGAAACAGCAGGAGAAGGTTCACCCACCAAAGCTCTTCTGTTAACCAAAATGATTCATCAGGCTTTGATGGGAGTTTATATCTATTTTTGTGATACATCTGGCTAAAGTCCATTCGATCAAGACATGAATGTTTGTTGGTGTGCTTCTTTTTCGGTGCAGGTGATTGAGAAGATGGAAAAAGTGCTCGATAACAGGTTAACAGAGAGGAATAGAAAGAGTGAGGACAAAAAGCATGTTGGGAAAAAACTGACAGAAGGTACGGATGCTAAATACATTTTCAAAATAACTGTACCTGTCTCTTACTTCTACATCTGTAGTATACAATTACAAACCGGCTGTGTATGTATGTGTGTGTGTGTGTGTGTGTGTGTGTGTGTGTGTGTGTGTGTGTGTGTGTGTGTGTGTGTGTGTGTGTGTGTGTGTGTCTGTGTGTGTGTGTGTGTGTGTGTGTGTCTTTCTAGCTGTTTGTCTGTGTGTGTTTGTGTCTGTGTGTGTGTGTGTGTGTGTGTGTGTGTGTGTGTGTGTGTGTGTGTGTGTGTGTGTGTGTGTGTGTGTGTGTGTGTGTGTGTGTGTGTGTCTGTATGTGTGTTTGTGTGAGTGCGTGTGTGTGTGTGTGTCTGTGTGTCTGTGTGTGCGTGTTTGTGTGTAGTTGACGCTGGCAGAGCAGAGATGGAGCGGGCCCTGGCAGCAGAGAACGCTGGAATCAAGCGTGAGCTGGAGCTGCTGAATCAGCAGATTTATGCCTCTCGGGTGCAGCAGTCAGCACAGGTGACTTTGATAAACACACACACACCGATTCCGTCCATCTTACACTATGGTGTTTAAAATAAGGGCGTGCTACAGTTTGTTCCAGAGATACTAATCACTCTTTAGCCCCTTAGCCAACATTTGCATGTCTTAAAGGGTCCCTATTATACCACCAGGTGTGAGTGTAATCAGCCATTACAATCCGTTTGAAAATCTGCCTTTTCCTGTGCCTTAGTGACATCAGTTTGAAACGGCTTGTAATGGCTAATAACACTCACAACTGGTGGTAATATAGGGGCCCTTTAAAAGAGCAGGTAGGTTTTGGTCATTTGGCTCTAAGTGGCCACTCACACTAGGGCCGTTTGCCTGTTCCGTGCTGCAGGAAGTTTCAGCACGATTCGGGGGCCGCGGCCCTAGTGTGAGTGGCCCCTAAGAAGCTCATAGTTAGGATGCAGTCATTGAGGATCTATCTCAGTATATTTCTGTCTGGGAGTACACTACACTATACTGCCAATTGGTAGATATTTACATTTTGATTGTCTTCATGCATCTCAAAGTACCAGCAAAATAAAACCAAATAATCCTTACATAGGTAGTCATTATTTTTTCATGCAGTTTGAATGACCTTTGATAATCCTCTTTGTTGTTCTATGAAACACGGTTCTATGGTAAAATAAATATTAATTTCCCTTTCTCAGGCACCAAAGGTGTTTCCAGAAGAGGAGAGACTCGCTTTGTTTCACAAATTAGAAACATCTGAAGCAAGAATACGAACACTGGAGACTCAGGTAGAGACACAAACCTGACTCTCAGCATACTAAGATCAGTTGTTTTTTTGTTTTTATTTATTATATTTTATTTACAGCTGGCAGAGAACTGTAAACTATGGGGGGAGGAGAAACAGGAAATGTTGACCAGACTCAGTGAGACCAGACATGGATTGGGATGAAGCCAATATGACCTCATGTAATCTGATATTTTTATAAGGTGCCAATATTTTTGTGTGTGTGTGTGTGTCTGCATGTGTGTGTGTGTGTGTGTGTGTGTGTGTGTGTGTGTGCGTGCGTGCGTGCGTGCGTGCGTGCGTGTGTGCGTGCGTACGTGCGTGATTGCATTTCCAGTTGCAAGCATGACCAAAGTAATCAATAACAAACCCATATCAAATGGCACAGAGAACATTTATTTTTCTAAGATAAAAACGATTTTGTAAGACTACTGTGTAATGCTTTTGGATTTGATTATCACAGTGAAATGCTACTTTTTGTTACAAATATTAAAAAATAATACACATGATCTATGAAAGTATACAATATTCTATAAAATATTTATTGTCATTATACGTCATTCCTGCTTGTTTCCTGTGAGCTTCCCAGTCATCGTTGGCCTTGCAGAGGCTTGATGGTCAATATGATGGGCGTCTCCGGTAGAACAATGAGCTGGAAGGTGCTCCTCACTTCTACGTGCCTCTGTTTCTCCACTCTGAAGTTCTCAAGCATCTGAAAAGGCATGGCAGGTCTTGGTTAACCGGTGATAAAGTGACAAATAACGTTTGTCGGTACTGCGGTAAAGGTTTGTGGCCTTTACCGCAGTACCTGTCTTCCCCAAACAAATTTTCCGTTCTCCTCTTTCTAATTTATGGGGGGATCAGAGAATGACAAGAATACCACCAAAATTGTAGAAAATAAACATGCAGTTTTTATGAAGAATTTGAAAAAGGCAATACCCTAAACATTTAACAGAAACGGATGTCCCTCTGGTGGAAGTCCCGCCCATCCCTGCCTCTCACTGCTAAACCTTGTTACTGAAACAGATGCCTCTCCCTCTGGAGCATGGTCGCGATGACGCACATATGTTCCTGATGGGGTTACATTACGTGTGTAACATCTCACGTGGATGAGGAAGAGCTGCATCTCCGTCTCGGCGATGCGGCGGCCCAAACACTGGCGGGGGCCGAATCCGAAGCCCAGGCTGCGGAAGTAGTTGTTCTCCGTCCGCAGCCAGCGGGAGGGCTGGTACTGCTCTGGTCGAGGGAACACCGAGGGGTCTCGGCCCATCGCAAACAGCCCTAGCTGGACCAAAGTCTACACACAAGCGCACACGTTGTTAAAAAAGTGTCTGACACGTTGCATTATAGTGCGTATCAAAGCTTTGTCCTTGGGGAGATAACCACTGGATAACCACTGGATAACCATCATCCTCTTCGAACAAGGCTTACAGATATATATATAAGATGCAGTATGATACATTAAAACATCTCTCAATATTTAAAGATCAGTCCATATCATACAAGAGATATACACTGCATTTTAAGAGAGTCAATGTTTTCGAACACTAGATGGATACTTCGATTAAGACGTACTCACTGAGGTTACACAAAGAAGGTGTTCTTACCCCTGATGGTATGTGGTAGTTTTGGATGGCAATGTCCTCTGTGATGTATCTTTGCAAGCTCACTGCCACTGGGTGTAGCCTACAAGACGGAAGAACAGAAGGATGGTCGTTGTAGCACTATATAAAAAGCGTACAGAATATCAAAACTATTATCCAAAACTTGGCTAAACCTATGGCTAAACATTTCCTTCCTATTTGTTTGCCTCTTGAAACTCAAGGTTAAAATGCTGAACCATTGTCCAATGGACCAGGATCACCACAGCCTGGCTCTGTTGTTACGGGGACTGAAGCAGTGCCTCATAGGGACCCGGTCTGCCCTACCGTAGGGTCTCCTTCAGCGCCCCCTTCAGCAGGGGGATCCTCTTGAGCATGCCCAGCAGGTCCCCCTGGCTCTGGGCGCGGGCGGTGGCCACCTCGGCCCTCAGCTCCTCCTGCAGGGCGGGGTGTCGGGCCAGCTCGTACAGGGTCCACAGCAGGGTGATGGAGGTCTGGGGGCACAGCCGTGTCAGAGCCTCAGTCCTTGTGCTGAGAGACTCCTGCGTGATAGTGTGTGTCTCCAGTGTCGTGGTCGTCTTTACCGTGTCCACCCCCCCGGCCATCAGCTCCGTCACGCTGGCCTTGATATCCTCGATGGACAGCTTGTCAAGCATGAGCAGGCTGGCCAGGACCCCCGGGTATTTATCGGACTGAACCGGTTCCTTCAACTTCCTGTAAATGTTCTGAATGCAGCGGTCGGCTGGAGAGGGATGGGAAAGTCAAACTCTTTTAATCACGGGTCAAAAGACGCCTGTTATTCTACGTCAATGACCAATATTAATGTGTGTGGCAGCACGGCTCAACTATAATATTTGCAGTGCAGGAGATGACTTTATCCAAAGTCACTTGAGGTTCATTCAGATAAAGTGCATGTCATTCAGGAGCATATAGGAGTTTGTCTTCTTGCTTAAAAATGCTTACAGGTACAAGGCAGTGCTGACGTTGGGGTTTGAACCCGCACCTTTTTGATTGAGAACCCTTCGGGTGTCATCTGCGGTCATGATTCAGCAGCCGTCGTTATAAAAGGTCAGGGCGGTCCTACCTTGGCCGAAGATGCCGTCCCAGGCCTGGACGTGGTCCCTCCAGACCTTGGCCCCGAGCGTCCTCAGCAGGGCTGGGGGGATGTACAGCATGGGGGAGGTGGTCTTGAACATCAGGGTGATGCAGTCGATGAAGTGCTGGGCCTCTGGGTCGATGTAGTCCAGCAGCAGACCCAGCCGCTCTCCGTACAGCACCGAGCCCACCGCTGACAGGGTGGAGGGGACGTGGAGGAATCACACACCAGTTATAGTAACACAAGACAAGATACGAGAGACACAACAAGGGCATCATGATAAAACATATAAAACAAGTTTCCTTCAGATCTTTCATTAAAATGAGTCAAATGTATATACATATATATAATAATAATATAAATTAAATTTATATAGCGCTTAATATGGTACTCTATGACGCTTTACATATTGCCCTATCTAAACTATGTAACAGATATATATTAAGGCAGAGTAGGATTAAAAGAAAAACAGAGGTTAAACATGAAGAATAAGGTGGGAGATAGGTGGGGAAGGCTTGTCTAAATGATTGTGTGTATATATATATATATATATATATATATATATATATATATATATATATATATGATTATATATATATATATATATATATATATATATATATATATATATATATACACAATCATTGCTTACATTCCAGGGCGTATTTAAAAAGTTCTTGAGATAGGTCTGTTGTCCATTTGTTCTGTCCACTTCTCTCTATCTTTTTGTGAATCCTAGCCACAAAGTCCTGGCCAACTTCATCCAGTAACGGGGCAAAGTTCCCAAGCATCTTTGGAGAAATGACTTCCTTGTTGAGAATAACCCTGTTGGACCTCCAGTCTTCTCCGTCCCTGATGCAAGAGGAGGGGTATAATTAATCGTTGGTTGTCAGAATGGGTCTAAGATAGTGTGAATGGGTTTACTAAAATAGATACTTGAGTAGAACTCCATATTTGCGATTCCTGTAGTCCCTGTATGATGTCCATGCTTCGACCCTCAGCCTCTTGGGATAGTAGCCCTCTGCTCTGAACAGGGTGGCTGCGTCCACAGGCTTGATGATGTTCACACTGTCATAGTAACCTATCTTCTCCCTGTTGGATAAAAAGAGACAGCATTGAGACATCTTTGTCAGGATAAAACAAGATTCTGTATCTATCTTATCAAATACAAAGGAAAAAGGTCCTATGGCATCATAGGACATCCAAACCTCTGAGAATTTTTATGAACACAATAATCCTTATTCAGTAAATAAATCCCTCCTTTACCTGTAGATAGGTCCAAATTTGTTGAAGTTGTTCACCATGATGTGGTGAAGGTTCTTGAAGCCATCTTGTTTCCAGAAGGCATACAGGTTTGCCGCCCCGTTCTTCCAGAGCCCAGGAATCTCATGGAACGGTCGGACTAAGCTGCCGTTCTCTGGGTACACGTCCCTGACCACCGGCACGCTGCTGCTACGGCGCATGCTCACGCTCGGAAGACCCTCAGCCCAGGACCGAGGCAGACCCATAGGGCTGCAGCGCAGCATGTGCCACCGGGCCATCCCAGCTAATACACAGTCCCCTCTGCTGGTGCCTTTTATACAGACCACTGGCGACCGGCCGGTAGCTGGGGTGATGGACGCTGTCCCTCCCTGCAGGGAGGTTCTGGCTAATACAAGGGGGCAGGTTTTTTGGATAAGCGGCCTCTCAAACACTCTTTTACTCAGTCCACCAGTGAAGCGATCCTGCCCTCCCTGACTCAAATTCAGCGCAGTGACGATCAGTGTTTCACTTATGGGGGGTCCGTGGGAGGGGAGCTACACTGGGAAATGGTTTGGGGGCGGGTTTAAACCTTTCATCAAAACCTAGATTTACATAAGTGTTGAATCACTTTTCTTGCTAATGGAGCAATAGATCTATGACCATTTGCTTTGTGCGACATGTTCTTCTTTTTTATGTTCAAATTGTCAGATGTTGTTTAGAGATAAGGCCTTGTTTGAGCCACTCACACAGAAGGCAACGGTCAAACAAAACAGAGACATTTATGTTTTTCAATTTTATTTAACAAAGTTCAGTCAAAGTTAGCGGAGAATTGAAAGATAAATAAAGACATGATAAATAGGCTTCTCACAAAGTAAGGTCACGTTCCGCCAAGAGTCGAACACAACAATCCCAGCTGAATAAACAGCAGGAGGAATAAAACGGTTAGAAACAGCTAAGCCCTGAACAGCTTAATGAGCTCCTCCAGCCTCATGGCGGTGTTGAGGTCGCCCTCGACCCGCAGCCTCCCGCTGGCGTACGCTCCGTACGGCCGGAGGCTGCCTTCGAACAGGGCCAGCAGGTCGCTGTCGCTGATGCTCAGAGTCACGTCCGGCTCCCGCAGAGGAGCCCCAAGCCCTGCATCGCCGGCGCCTGGAGGGACACGCGTTGAGACACAACGTTGGGATTCACTTCAACAAGATCCGCATGAGCCTTGATTATTAAACTACGACTTAATATTCACTCCTTCATTTTATGTGCCTCGTTTTTTTTTTTCTTTGTAGACACGGGGAGGCTGTGGACATTGGCGCCCGAGCCCAGGACCACAACGACCACCCACCTTGACTCAGGTCCACATAGTAGCTCTTGCACTCTCCGTCGCTGGAGCTGATCCGGAAATGGAAGCAGGCCCCCACCCTGTTGACCAGGCTTTCAGAGAGCAGCAGCCGGACCACCCCCAGCAGCTGATCCACCGACCCGGCTGGGCTCACGGCCGGAGCTGCGCCGCTCACCTCATCCGTGAACGCGACGCTGTCCCCTGGGAGCAGACACACAAGAGAAGCATTCACAATCCACGTAAATCAACTTTGACATTTTCTTCCGCTTTGCTCTCTGAATCCCGTCGGCTGACCTGGGGAACCCGTCTGGGGCGGTGGAGCCCCACCCTGGCCCATGAAATGCATGGCAAGCTGCTGAATGGGACCCGCCAGGCCCTCCAAGCCCTCCAGGCCAGGCACGGACGGAGGCAGGATGAAGCCCCCCGTGGAGGCCTCGTCCGGGGGCTTCAGCACGGCGCCCTGGGTGAGCTCCACCCGGTCCACCTCCAGCCCCCAGGGCCGCGTCATCTCGTTGATGTCCACCTGCGGAGGGAGATGGCTCGTGTAACATCAACCAAGCTTGGGGTGTGTGTGCGTGTGTGTGTGTGCGCGCGTGCGTGCGTGTGCGTGAGCGTGTGTTTGTGTGTGTGTGTATGTGAGTGGATAAGCATGCGCTATGAAGGACATCCAGTAGGCGCCCTGGGCCTCACCCCGAGGTATTCTTCCAGTTTGAGCCTCTCCCCCTGGACCTCGCGGACCGTCTTCTTGCTCAGGCTGTGGGTCATGGCGTTCTGCGCGGTCAGCCTGGTGGAGGCGTTGAGGTCCTGGACGCACGCCACCGACATGACCGGGTTCCAGATCCGGAACTGAATGTCGGCTCCCATCAGCATAATGCCCCCATCCCGTGTTGTGACCTAGCATGGTAGCGTTAGGGTTTGGGATCTGCTCAGCTCTTCACATATAGCCACAAAATGTCCCTGGCTCAGATAATGGGAGATCTCTTAAATGTGACCTAACTCTATGAAAGAGTTAGGTCAGACTTTCGAGAAACCGCCGTCTAAATGGACGAAGGGTGTATAGAAGTGAGACAGCTAGTGGTGAAAAAATATTTATCGTACGAGACTTGTAGTGGGAAATATCACATTGTAAGCACAACAGATCTAAATAAACCAAATCTAGAAGGGGTTTGCACTGACGTAAGGTACAATATGTAACAAATGCAATGTAGTAAATCCTAAAATTACCATGAAATACCAAAATACTAGCTTTTCCGACCACAACGCCCCAGTGTTTTTGCCTTTGAAGTTCAACCCTTTGAGCTTTGAGACAGCGGAGCCGGAGGAGACAACTCTCTCCAATGTTGTGACTTTGGACTGCAGCACCCATTTACACTCTCCCCATAAACCCATAAACGCTCTGTGTCAAAGTGACGGATTGTACCTTGGAACCGTTCAGGTGTGATTTAAAGAAGGGATAACAATCAACTAAAAGGGGGTTTCACTGTGTGAATTAGAAACCAGTCCATTGACAATTCACGTCTTGGCCACAATGGTGATAAAAATTCTAACTAATGCAACCTATGTAATTAGAGAGAGGAATGGAGCTTTCTCTAGGGACAAGGATCATTTATACAAAGGTGCATTACATTATAGTAATCGCTAGCTCCCCTCCTATCTCCAATCGAACTGTGTTACGTTTGCTAGAATTTATATCGCCCATATTGACAAAAAATCTGATACTGCTACCATCATCTCTCTCTATTGTGTCGTTTCATTTAGTTATCATTCACACAAGTTTCTCTAAAGATGCTCGGTCCATGCTGCAAGTGGGTCTTCCCATGATCAGACTCCATTTAACCAAATAACACAATGAAGTGTCTTACAAGAAAGTGTTTTCATCACAAATCCGTTCTAAAGAAACCAGAACTATTAAAAAGTGATACTATGGCTGTTCTACCTGGCATGGAGGTATGTTGAAGGCGCGCGTGCGGAGGTCGACCCTCTGCCATTGGTCGATGAGAGGGAGAAGGAGAACAACGCCAGGACCCCTGGGGGGACAGACCCGGCCCAGACGGAACACCACCAGCCGCTGGTAGTTAGGAACCGTCTGAGAACCGTTTAGAACCAGAGCACAGTTAATATTATCAGCAGCCAACCATTGTATTAGATGTAATATAATAACTGATCAGGATTAGGCTTACTTTGAGGACAAACCATCCTGATATGGGGAAGCTTATGAACGTGCAGATATAGGCCAGGAATATGACAATCATGTTGCAAATCCATGACAGCCATCCTTGGGAGGAATCTTAATAGAATGAGGAAAAGATTAGCTGCAGCATGAAAATGTAAGTTGTCAGCATATTATGTCGGAAGGATCTCAGGCTTAACAAGCAAAATAAGGGGTTTGAGGTATTAATGTCAGCAAAAATCGGTATAATAATAGTGTGGTGCTTCCTCATACATGCCATCACCGGTGTTTGGCCATAACATAGTTATATAGTGTAGCACTCATTAACAAATTTAATAAAGTCAGGTTTGTGGGCATTCATATTGAATATTCAATATGAATATAGATTCATATTGTGTATCATATTTGTTTTCAGGACTTGAAAGATGAAAACGAGAGGGGGGTGGGGGGATCGCTTTTATTGTGTTTATGTGTTGCTGTGGGAGGGTCAGGGGACAAAGACGGATAATGAATTATACAAACATCCTATTTTGAGTTGCTATGACTAACGTTACATACCAGAGAAGTCGTTGTCTATTATCTTCGGGATGTAGTCAAAGGAGTGCACTTTGTTGTGGTAGGGCTGCTGATCTCTGCCACTGAATAACCCATGAGAGTCACCCCCAGGACTGCTCTTCTCCAGAGGGTTGTACTTGTAGCCAGGCGCTTTGCCGAACATTGTCATACAGGTGATCGTAAGTTGGTATGTATAGAATTGCACAACTTCATTATTTTAAGCGTGTTCCTCTAAAACGCCTTCCCCAAAATACAAAATAATGACAGGTAGGACTTCCCACTGAATCGTTGTTGTGTTTGGTGCTTCCGTATATTTTTCCTCTACACTTTAAATTTGGCGTTCAAAGGCCTAGCCGTGCATCACTGCCACACTGTGGTGGACTTGGGAACAGGCAGTCAGAGTGATAGCGGGCTATATCTGATTTAGGCCTCAAAAAGTCAACAACGGGTTTAATCAGTAGCTAAAAATAATGAGTTATTATTCATATTCTGCAGTGAAATGTTGAAAGGCATTTTCCGGAAATGTTTTATTGTAATTGAAAAGACAGAACATAGAAAAGAGAGCAGTTGAAAAATAAAAAATGCTACCATTAGGGTCACGAGTGAATGTTCTGGTGTAGAGGCGTCTTTAGTTTTTGAACATGTCACAGAGTAGCTTCTCCATGGGAGTACTGCCAATGGTGCTGCGGAAGAACGTCTGCTCTATCTTCTCTGAGCTCACAGAGTGGAATGATGGCAGCAGAAGCAACAGCCTCCCGAACCTGATCAGTGAAGAACAAAGAGAACACTCGTTTGCGATGTGGCATCGAAACAAGATTGCTGCAGGATGCCTGATCAGTCTTTGGGTTCGTGTTAATTTCAGGTCAAGTGATATCACAGGAATAGTTAATGGGGTTGGGTACTGGCCTACCTTGCACTCTGACTGGGGTGAAGGGAATGGATGTGCTGGCCCAGTAATACCTGGGACTGGTCCTGCAGACTCTCCACTTGGTCTGGATCCTTCAGACCGCGTGCCTCTGTATCAGAGAGTCAAACAGACATCTTTAGCATTACGTAGACTAACAAAAACATAAATGTGTGTTATAATCCATGCATGCATGCAACCCCAACAAACCCAAACAGAGCGTATCTCACCTGGCTTGAACAGGACGATCGCCTTCAGACAGGCAAACTCTGTGGGATCCACAGCCAGGACCTTGAAGCGGTCAAAGACATCTCCCAGGCAGTGTAGGTCCACTGTTGGGAGACTGGCCTTTGGCTGCTCAGAGGAGGGGCGGTCTGGACGAGAGAGGAGGGGACACTTGTCCATGGGCAGGGCCCACTGGATAGCACTGAGCAGAAACAACTCACTCCAGGCCTCCTCCAGTAGAATCACCTGGAAACAAGAAAGGAATTTAAGGAATGACTCTAGAAACCTCCCGTGAGCTCAGTGGCACGGTCTATAAAGACCATGAGAGTTTTGAATGGTGCTGTTCTGTGTGACTGAACCTGACCTGGTCTCGAAACGGAAGGTGGGAAAACACTGGCATGTTTTTGGCCCATCTCACTGCCATGAAGAGTAGGTGGGCGGAGACGTGGTCCAAGCTCTCCGGGCCGGACAGGGGATAGACCCTGCAGGGTGCCTGGCTCTGCTCCCTCTTTGGCCCCTCTGCAGTCATATCAGGGGTCTCCTCCACTGGAGACCGCAACACACATGATCACACTTGTGTTTTTGTGTTGTTGTTATTACTGCACCCTCCTTGTCTACACCCCTACTGTGCAACACAACATATTTTGTCAAACACATGTCAGCAGCACTAAAAAATATATTTCTGACTGTCTGGTAACAAATCCGATTTGTTCATTTGCTTGCCACTTCAAAATCAATCGCTTTTCTCTTAGTCACCGGATTAAAGAAGAAGCAAAATTCAAATGGTGCTTCCAGTATAAACCAGCACGTATTCTGCACTCTGTTCTCCTCACCCTCTCCAGGGTCCCGCTTGGCACAGATCTCTGCTGTCAACAGGCTAACCATCAGCCTGTGCTGCTTCCTGGGACTGCTGCTGCAGCTGCTGCTGCTGGGAGGGTTGCTGAGACCCTGCAGGTGGGGGTGGCGGTCCTCAGGGCTAGTGCTGCAGGGCGGCGTGCAGGCGGCTGAACTGACAGAGGAGCAGAGGAGGGGGCGGCCGGGGGGCAACGTTCCGGGCGGACTGCAGGCAGGGTCCCGCGCGTCGGGGAGGTTTTCCTTCTCAACGTCTGAGCTCTCAGAGTCCAGGCCGACCCGCGCCATACTTCGGGGCTGTCGCTCGTGTTGCACGGCTGAGCAGAAAAAATCAAGGCACGGAGAGGTTGTCTTGAGAGGGAGAGGCAGTCACTGGATGAGAGGGTTGAGTTTTGCCAGCCGCCACATTTCTATGGTTCGTTTTCTAATATTCAGAGATGGATATGGATTCTGTTCACTCACCCTCTCTGTTCATGCCAGCTTGCAGACATCTTTGCAGTCTACAAGCTTGACACTGGTTCCGATGAGCCTTGTCAACAACGCATGTTCCGGTACCCGTCTGACACCTGACACCAGAACCCCACCAAGCAGACACATGTATCATTTGAAAGACCACCTACAGAAAGCCACGTGGCGCACAGGATTGTTAAAAAGGCATTGCGTCCCCCCTCACCTGTAGAGGAGTCGCCGCCGGATGCTGCGCTTGAAGAACCCGCTGCAGCCATTGCAGGCGTGGATTCCGTAGTGTTTACCGCTGCTGGAGTCAGCACACACTCTGCACAGCAGACCCCGGACTGCTCCGTGAGGGGGGGATCTGTCTATGGATAGATACCGGAAAGCAAAGTAGAACTAGTTAAATAGTTAGTTAAAAAATTAAATCTCAAATGTTGGTCTAATTCACTGTTTCGTCGTCTTTTTTTAAAAAAAATTAAAAAGATTTTTGGTGGCTTACCTGTTTGAGGTCCATCGGGAATATGCTGAATTCCTAAGTCATTTATGTTTTCAGGATGTGACATGTTGCTCTTAGACATGGGCTCTTCCATCCTGAGAATACTGCTGCACAAAGTATCTTCTGTGAAGAAGATCCTGTTCTTCTGAGTACCTACACTTCCAAACTGGATTGTGAAGCAGCTTCCTAATTCTATCAATCGTTTAAAAGGTCCATCCAGTGAGGAAGAACCAAGGTGAACCAAGGCAGGTCCCAATATAGTTTATTTGAGGGCAGAACATGCAAGGTCCCTTCCCATGTGTAGAGGTCCTTCTGCTGGCTGTTCCTGAAGTGTCTTGAGGTCACTGAAGATGCTATCGAAGTTGCAGGAGCAGACACTACTTCACTGTCTTCTTATTTTCTGGCTTCCAAAATGAGTATGTGAACCAAAGTTGTTTGGGGGGGGGGGGTTGGGGTTGCTTCTTGAAAACAAGGAGCTTAGCACTAGGCGCTGTGTTAGCAAAGGCTGATTTGTCATCCTCTTAATCTTTACTGTCCTTAAGGGTAAGACTCGGTCACAGCCTTTAGGGAGTGAACAAGTGGTACATCCAAACCATCTTTAACATTGAACAGGTCCTTTTTGTGGCCAACAATGGACAACATCAATTATTTACGCATCTCAAATTAATTTGAGTGAATTTGAGACATGGGACATGAAAAATGACACTGAGAAATCTGGAATTATGAGGAGGATGTTGAAGAATTAAATGGTTAATATTTGTATGAATCTTTTTAATGTTTGGGTATTCCTTTTCTTGGTCTTCATCGATGACACTTAACAGCAATACCCTTGCCATCTGGCTTTGGGGAAAAAAAGACATAGAACAGACACCCAAATCTGCCCTAAAGTAGCAAAGTAGCTTACACCACCATGAAATGTTTTGTTGTCTGAGAGGGATCATGGAACCATTAGCTCCAAGATTGAAAGAGCACTAACGACTTGACCCGTTAGTCCATGCTGGTGCCATATGGTTGCTGCTCTTTGCAAGCCCCTACGGTCTCATTAGCCGGCCCACGTGAAACTGACTACTCGTTGTTTTCCCGAGGTCAGCGTTTTGTCTTCTTTTCCTTGATAAGTGGATTTAGTTGAACATATGACTTAAGACAGGATTACTATAACTTCCAGGTATCCACTGAGCTGTCCTGCCGGTGGGACAACGTGGTGGCTGTGTAGTGCGCCACTAGGCCTACGGGGTGGCCATGAAGGCACCGGCCACAGCCCTGCTCCCTTTCATGTCGAACGTCTGATGAAGTCACTCCTGATCAGGGCGAGCCAAGAGCCCTTCTCTCTGTTGCTCCTAAGCAGTGTGTAAAAGGATTACAAACTGCTCTTAAACTCTTTTTAAATGCTGTCCTCGTCTCTGCTAGCTCTTTAATCTTGAGTTGGGGGGCCACTCACAAGGCCCGTCTTTTTAATATGTTGCCATGATCATCAATGTAAACAATGCTGTATTTTAACGTTTACAATTAAATACGCCTTTATATTTAAATGTATATTTTTGAATGAGCCAATCGAATGGCTGAAAAGTTCTGTTTAACTCTTCTTCATTTTCCTACCAGATTACGGCAGTATCGCAAAACACGCTGACGCATACAAAGTGCGGCACAGAAGCTTTAGGGGGAGGTGAGTGACCTGCTTGCTGCTGTCGTCAATGCCAGGTGACGGGAGGTAAGGTACCGGCTGAGGGAAAGCGACCGCAACCGAAGGGAAGGAAAGACATTGTGATGGGGGCCCCAACACTTTGAATCCACAAATAGTGGCTAGGGCCTGCTCACAGCTGAATGTGCTTCGGTAGTGTGTTGGTAAACCAACAATCCTCTAATCAAACAACAGGTAACATAATACAGTATCATTTCCAGAATTTTCTGAATAAAAATATCTCTCCTTATTGTCACATTTTGTCAAAGAGCGAGAGCAAAGAGTTTGTTTGCCTCATTGAATGCAGTGTTGTGGGGGCCTCAGGCGGCAGATTCCAAAGTCCAGGAAACATTAGGTTTATTAAAAGATTTTATTATTTCAAAAAGGATTAATAACAAGGATGGCCAAATCAAACAATATCATCCAATTCATATAGTGCATTTAATGATTAGAAAAATTAAAAAATATGAATGTGTTCATAAGCTCAAAGCTAAAAATAAAAGAAGAGTAGTTAAATTCACACCCTTAATAGCAAAAGAATTCCAGAACAATGTGTTGTGATCTAATGGATAATTTGGCGTCATTTGTAATTAAGAACCTCACGAGGCTGGTGCGTTTTGATTAAGTGAGTTCATCTCAGGAGGACGGGTATAGAATCAAGCTGCCTTTGTTTCCACGAGCCACCGTATTTCTCCTTATAATGCTATTCTGGCAATTAAGCAGAGTGGGGGAGTCAGGTGTGTGTGTGTTGGGGGGTTGAGAGCAGCATTGAGGCGTCAGCACTACTACCCTACTACGAGGGGATCAACCCAACTTGCCATCTGCTGTAGGAGTAGCATGGCTGTAATCCCCACAATGAGATGTGTGAGGGCGGCTCTGTCTGGGCCAATGTCGTGGTTACTGAACAAGTACATTCAACAGAAGAAAGATGTGTTCAAAGTCCACAGAGGCCTGCTCCACATTCTTACCATCCTTTCTAGCATAGATTCATCTTAATGTCTGGAAACAATTCAACCAAGGTTTACCCCTCCACTGCATGCATCCCACAATGTAACAGCAATTTGAGAACCAACTTTTTTTTCAATGGTAGGATGTCCACTATATTTTGTGCAACCAAACTAAAATAGTTAAATGCAAAACAACTGGCCATAACAAACTAAAAACTTGCAACATAATAATCCCTGAACAGACACGTCATACAGGCCTTTTGATAGGGTGCATGAGGTATCCAAAAATGTGAACTATTCCTTACAAAAAAAATGGTTTTCTTCCTCAGATTCCCCGGTACTCGTCGCTGCAGTGGCCAGGGCTAAGAGGCTCCGCCCGGACGCCACGCCTTGGGAGGAAAGAAGACTTTAACTCACAAACCTTGTTTATTAAATGTTGAACATACAATCCCCAGACACTAGTGAGGCTCATACAAATATTGATCATCTTCCAAAACAAAACCTAGTAAGTAAGCCTCCTACTATAAGTACTACTCACCTACTATAATTACTACTCATCTCAGTTGTTTTTGGGAAGGATTGGGACCATAAGCGGTCTAATTCAGTTCCAAGTCTTTCTGGATTGCATTCTCTAGAACAAAAACTAGCAGCCGCTCACCTGAGAAGGCTGCAGCGGAACGCCTGCAGACGGGGGAAGGCCGCCTCCGCACTGCGTGTCTGGCTCTCATCGCTCCACAGTCTCTCCGCTGCGGCACACGCTCTCGGCCTGCACACACACGGGCACAGCAATGAGACGTACAGAGCAATGCATCAATTCTCCCCATGGCTTCTTTTGAGCCCTGACGAGAAAGAGTTACTGTCTCCTACCAGAGGCGAGGAGAGAGGTTGGTGGCGTCGACATATTCCCCCCACATGCTGACCTCGCCACCGATCACCAGCTTCTTCTGCTCCTCCGTACCTGGGGACACAACATGTGAAACACTCAGTTGCCTTAATTATACTATCTTCTGCATCCACGCCTCATCACAACAATCCATCAACAAGAGGTTAGTGTTCAAAGTAAGCCATTTTATGTTTAAAAAGGCATGCATGACAAGCCTGTGTAAGTGTGTCTACG
The DNA here is from genome assembly GCF_902167405.1 of Gadus morhua. NCBI lineage: Eukaryota > Metazoa > Chordata > Actinopteri > Gadiformes > Gadidae > Gadus > Gadus morhua. The sequence continues at coordinate 22,012,552 of NC_044056.1, forward strand.
TGCGTCCTACCATTCTCCTCAATAAGTAAGCACCACCACCACCACCTAATACTACATGAGCCATGGCACACACACCAGAGAAGTTCAGTGGCTGCACATTGTAAGAGATCCGCCAGTCCTGGCCATAGGCGATGTGGTTGATGTACCACGGAGCTCCCAGCAGGACCCGGTGGCCCGCCTTCGTCATCCTGCTCGTCTCTGCTTTATATTGAGCAGGGAGCCCTTTCCAAATGTGCAGAATCGTGTCCTTGGGAATCTAAGTGTAGGCATTGACCATAAGTATTGTTTTGCTCATCTGCTCTATTATACATACATTATATACACACATAATGCCAGTAGGACATATAAACACAGCAACATATCATACTGGTTAGTTAAGACATGGTTAAAACCCACATTAAAAAGAATGTAATGCTTCAGAGTTTTAATTCTGAAACAAAGCTTTTTCCTGCAGCCACAACTAATTCAATGTTGCTAGTGAATAGCCTTAAGTTAAACGTGAAAGTCATTAAAATGGTTTCCCATTGAATTAGTGAAAAGAAAATTATAGTTGGATTAAAAGAGATGACTAAAACGGATCTGATTATAAAGAAGCAATCCAGAAGGGCACGGCGAAGTCAAGAGAAATTGTCACTTCAAATCTTTAGTGCCACCTAGTGGTATATTGAACAATACACACATACTATGGGCATGATCGAAAAAAATCTTTGCAAAAACACCACAAAACACTAAAATAAAAGAAGCCACATCAAGACACATCGACTGCAATCCAACACAGCACACATGGTTGCCGCTGACCCTTGAATGCGAGGGGCCACACTTTGTAGTAGCGGGCCCAGTTGCGTATGGGCACTGGCTGGTCTAGATACCAGGGAGAGGCCAGAATCGCCTGCAGCCCTGCCTTAGTCACCTTGCGGAGCTCACACAGATAGCCCCTTCTCCATACCTCCACCACTTTTAGAAAACTGTGCTGTGAAACAATCATCTCTTTTTTTCTCAAAACATAAATTAAAAACAAAAATCATAATTAATTTAGATAAAGTCCAACCAATTGGTTGGACATGGTTTGTGGTATGACGTTAATCTTGATGACATTAACTTATACATTAAAATACTCAAGTGGAAGTAGAAGACTGAAGTTGTGACTTACCCGCTCATGGTAGTCGAAAACATCTTGCCACACGATAGAAGTCTTATTTAAATTTGAAGTGATGTTTACTATGCTGGGAATACGGAAAGCGTCCTCTGTTACATGCGGCAACACGTTCCCCCCAACAATGTACAAGCCCCTTTACAGGAGAACCCACATGTAGTTCCACTCGGATCAATACATGTTAATGGTGCTGTCAGTAAGATTGAAGAGCTTTTAACCTAAGTGTAATTTGTTTGAAACGGCATATTTGTTCATCTGTTAGTTAGTGAATGCACTGTGAGAATATTTGTTTGTGTTGACTGTGCGCGACTTTGAATGAGCCTTATTAGATTTTAGAAAAGCTTCCGGCTCATTTCTGACCAATCAGGGCATCCCTTCCAGGGTTTGAAAACACTTGTTTTTGGCAATTATTATGGCAAATATACCATTTATAAACATGACTACTTATAACCTGCTACTCACTTCTCCATATAGAAGGATTCCAGTTTGGTGTAATCTTTCCCAAATCCCATCTTCTGCATGAATGCCCGGACATCAGGGTTGGACTGCCTATAGGATATGTATTCATGTCATTTATATTGATTTTGGTTAGTAAAACATACTTTTGAGATGACTTGTTTGAACTACATTATGAGGGACTTATTTTATGATCCATCAAGTTCAGACCTACCAGCAGCTAAAGTTGACCTCGTCTCCCCCCAAGTGGAAATATGGATCAGGGAACACTGAAGTCACTTCCTTGAGGAACTGGCTCATGAATATGTAGCTGAGGGCGGACGCTGGGTTAATCGGTCCAAATGTCCCCGACGGGGAGCTACCTTTGTAACAAGGGGTCAACAAATTGGGCTGCCCTGCATAGGAAAGGAATTGGGAGAGGAGAGGAACCAGAGGGGCATTTAATCCATTACACCATACCCAGACGATTAGAGACAAGTGGAGTAAAAAATCAGCAATAGTTTAAAGTACTAGATAATAATACTTTTTATGGACACAATTTACAAAAAGGTGAGGGGAAAAACATAAGCAATCAGCAGTTAAAATAACGTGGCTCTGAAGACTAAATGTAGCACATATGCACAAAAGCTACAATAATAACATCCACCACTTTACTTATGTCACTAGGTGTGAGGGTGGATATTAACCGTACCTTTCCCCCATGACTGCGTGTGGCCGGGTGAGTCGAACTCTGGGATAACACGGATCCCTCTGAGCCTGGCGTGGGTAAGCACCCTCCGCACATCAGACTGGGTGTAGATGTGACTCATGGGGTGGTAGGCACCCTGGGTCAAATAAAAGGTCAGAGCGGATTTCATTCATTTGTATTCAAATATTTACAATATTGAGGTTTTTTTTTATATACCATATGCCTCGGAATATATCCAAAATATCATGTTGTTTATGAACATACTTGAGAAATGTTACATTTGAAATTTGTAGCGAAATAATGCCTAGCACTGCTTCGTCAGCTCTTGTTTCAATCAATCATTTTGTAGGACTAATACATGTGTTCGGCAGCACTGAGGGGGCAGAATGTTAGCCTCACCTTACTGCTTAGGTCTGGAAAGGTACGACTCTGGTAGGGGAATGAGGGATCATCCACGATGTGCCAGTGGAACACATTAAATTTACTATAGGCCATGGCGTCCTGAAACACAAGGAATTTGGGTTTGTATGGCTGTTGAATATTGAAACACATACTTGTTGTATCAGAGTCCCTTGAGTATTACCAGGGTGTTTAAAATGGCCTTCAATGGCAAGAAGTGGCGGGAAGTGTCCAACAAAATCCCTCTGTACTGGAAGCTTGGAAAGTCCTCAATCTCTGTCTTGTTTATGAAGTACTACAATAAACGGCACAGGGTGGGAAAAGACCGGACGTCAATACTTGATGGAAGAAAGAAAGAAAATAATTGTATACTTAAAATAGACACTCCTCTCTCACAGTGCCGTCTTCTTCTTGTTGAACCAGTTGGCTGAAGGTTTCCAGACCTGTTCAAACAGAGAACACAATTGCTAGATACCACATAACCTTTCCCTGATTTTATCAACCAATAAGTCAACAATGGCACAACATTTTGTGTCAAAAAAAATGTGTGGATCACCTTTATTAACAGAGCTAGTTGACTAACTTTGATGAATTGAAATAATGCATTGTAATCCTTTTTCCTCCATGATAAAACACAGTATGGCAAGGTAGGTTATTACCTCTGAGAGCACCCCACACCGTGTCAGAGTTCAGAACTGCCTGTCCAGCAGATACATTCAGCTGGTCTACAACACACGCAGGAGCCATTAGAGAGACAAAACAATACATAATGGTAAACTTTGCCAGAACCCCTGTTAAACGTGTCTGACAGGTTTAACATTCACATTCATTTCTTCCTTACATCTTTCCGATGAGCCTTCATTTGGGTAGCCATCGCAATCTTTTTGGTGCATCGTGACCACCAAAGAAAACGCTTTTTCCTCAGTTGAAGGGAGGACACCATTACCTAGAGAGTTTAGAGAGTTTATAAGTTAGCGTAGAACATGGTGAGAGTATCCTATTACATTGCACAATACATTGTGTTTGCTGGCGTTTATAAACTAAAACGTCATTAACCAGGATACGCCTCAAGTTTCTAAACGTCCACCATGGTTTAAAATCTCTGTTAAGAAGAAGTGAATCCCACTGGCTCTACCAATGAAAAGCAAATAGAGAACCGGTGGAGTGTAACACACATATTACCTTATATTATACAGGTTTAAAAGTAATAAACTGTGCTTAAGTCCATCTATGCAATATTATACGGGCCATACGTTTTGAAACTGAGCAAACTTGACTAAGTTGGTAAAGTGCATACTAGACACAAAACATAGTAAGCTGGACAATGTCATGCATGCTACAATGACTTCTATCAACAGCAGCTCACCTTTATGTTGTTTATTGTTTTTATTATGCACCCTCATAAAGGCTATCTTATACCCCGTGAAATGTTATGGAAGGTATGCACGATTAAAAGTAATATCATAATAACTGCATTATACTCATAGTCAATAGATCTGGGTGGCCCCAGACCTTTTGACTATGGGGATAATGCATAGGTATTATGATTGACTCAACAAAGGACTTGACACAACAAAACAACCCTCGCCACAATGCAGTGACCATGAAGCATTCCTCCACTCATATATCTGACACGACTGCAATGCCACCACATACCCAACACAACCGCCATGTAGAAGACGACGCTGAAGTTGGCATCCGATTCGCAGCATCCGATTCGGCTTGAAAACCACTTAGAATCTTCAAATCGGTCCTGATTGAAAACCACTACACCTAGACTCTTCAAATTTGGACTACATTTTCACAGTGAGGCTCACTGTGATAATTTAGTCCAGATTTGAAGAGTCTAGGTGTAGTGATTTTTAATCAGGATCAGTTCTAATGCGGTCTGGACCCCTAAAAAGCATTAAAATGTGCCTTTATTGCATTTTCGCAAATAGGGTAAAGGTTTCACAAATCTGAAACTATGTTTTACATAATGTATAGCCTCACTGTGATAATTTAGTCTAGATTTGAAGAGTCTAGGTGTAGTGGTTTTCAATCAGGACCCGTTCTAATGCGGTCTGGACCCCTAAAAAGCATTAAAATTAGCCTGTATTGCATTTTCACAAATATAAAAAATGTTTCACAAATCTGTAACTATGTTTATTATAATGTATAGCCTCACTGTGATAATTTAGTACATATTTGAAGAGTCTAGGTGTAGTGGTTTTCAATCAGGACCGATTTAAAGTGGACCAGCTGCTGAATCGGATGCTGCGAATCGGATGCCAACTTCAGCGTCGTATAAAAAAGTACAACTACAACTATATCTAGCCTGGGAGAGTAGTGGGTGGGCTGAGCGCCTGCACGAAGCCTTTTTACTTTAAAACTGGCTTACCTGAAGTCAGATCTGGGAAGATCAGAGGAAAATATCTGGTAAACGCAGAGTCCAATAGAGAGCAGTCTTTCATAATGGAGGCTTGATCTTCTCCATAATAGAAGTTGAAATGAGTCGGGCTCAATGGATACCGTTCCTCTGAAATGGCAAGTTTCTGTGGTAAAGGCCACACGCTTTCCACTGTGTTAAGGTCCAACACTAACATCATCAGCGCAGGCAGACATATTGTACAGCTCGCCATTACCGACGGTCAGATTGTAGGGCAGGCTCCACTAGGTTTCAGCGCTGGTAGTACCGGGTAGTCAGGTGCTCCAAGTCAAGCAGTCACATGACTTATGGGTAGGGACAAGGTGTGGTTATGATGGGTACAACAATTAAAGACTAAATAAATAAAATAAATAAATACATAAGCAAACAATGCCGATGGCAAGTTGTTTTAACAGACTAATAATGCACCACAAAATATGTGCAATGTGCATGAACCTCTGCAGAGGTGTGAAATACTTTGCATTGCAATAACCCGCATATATAATATTTTTTATTAAGGCAACGCTTCAGAACTATAATATTATGTCGTTGCACGTGTTTTTCAACATGCACTGGGGTTGTTTTGGTTTTATTGGAGTTGTACGGGCTCCGTGATCTGACGTAAGGGCCTCGTCAGAGAGCGACGCTGGCTCTCTTTGTTGGCTTAGTAGCAGCCGCCGCGACGTTTTGTTGTTATTTTTCGGCTGAGGTGGAAAATTAGGGTCGGGACGAATTCGTGAGATTATACAGAACACCGTTTCACACGGATAAGGTCCTCAGGCTCAGTGCTTGTCACCCCGTTGATAACCACTCCTAGGAATGGACTCGGACGAGGGCTATAACTATGAGTTCGACGACGAGGAGGAGGAATGCAGCGAGGACAGCGTGGAAGAGGAGCCCGAGGACGACACCCTGGAGCTCGGCGAGGTGGAGCTGGTCGACCCCGTGGTTGCGGGCGGGGAGCGGGACGACTGCGGCGGCGACACCGGGGGCAGTGGACACGGCCCCGGGCAGGAGGAAGAAGACTACCGTTTTGAAGTGCTGACCGCGGAGCAGATCCTCCAGCATATGGTGGAGTGTATACGGGAGGTCAACGAGGTCATCCAGGTAGGGTTTTGATATGTCAGCCATGGAGGAGAACCTGGGGTGGTGGGAGTGGATCCCGAGCAGGCCGTTAGCTTAGCCGGCTAGGGCTAGGCTACTTGCTGGAGTGTCAGTGTCACAGTCAGCAGTGTTTAAAAGTAACCGTTAGGATGACTTGGAACCATTCTTAATAAAGTAATCATTTTGGGATGGTGGTAATTGTTCAAACCACTAAGAAAAATTAGATTACCCACGTTTAAGTTGTTACTGTTGCGATGTAATGGATCCCGGGGAGTAGTCGGCTCCCGACTGAGAAGTTGGCACCTAGCATCGCTTTCCCTGCTAACGACCGATTAGCTGTGACTTAACAGACTAAATAAAAAATACATCCCTGTAATCGTTTGTTTGTGTAGTTAGCTAGCACCCGAGCAATCCCCCCAGTGCCAAACATTGTCCTGTGTCATGATTATTGTGCGATTTAATAAGTTAATATCTTCGCCAGGGTAAGGAAGGATTTGTCATCGCGCTAGCGAAGCTAGAGCTGCTATCGCTAGCGGCTAGTCAAATCCTGTTGACGCGTTCTCTCATCTCAAACCTTTACCCGTTCAAATGATTCCAAACCAGACATCCCATGTAGGCTTTACTGGAAGACCTTGGCTCTATTCTGATTAAAGCTAATTGTCTTACTGGCACTTCTCAGTGTGGTCTGAGGCGACACATGAGCCTGGTCGTGACCTGACCTTATTTAGGCCTTGTAGTTAGACTTTGACATGACAACAAAGATTAACACTATAACAGTGTTATTATTGTTGCTTGATCCTGCCAAACACAAATAAAGGTATCCTTACGCAATCCAAGCTGACATGAGGGCAATAGACACTGGTGGGGTGTCTACTAAAAATAGCATTGAGGCATATTACTTTCTCTTGGTGGAAATAGAGAGAATAAAAGCTGACCGAAGACGCTGTCAAATGTATATAAAATAACATTTAATACAAAGCACCTGAGCATATCAGTGATTGATAGACTTAAGTCAGTGTGATTTGTTGACTTTGTAACGGTGTGCGTTGGCAGGTGTGCGTCCCGAGGTGTTGAACGCTTCTGTGACAGACTTGAGGCAGAGTTACCACTGGGGGACATTAATGCGGGAATGACAAGCTGGGAGGCTCGCAGCAAACATTGCAGTCAAAATACAAATAGATCATTTTATAAACCATGCAGAATACTAACTAAAGTTAGCGAGATAGTTTAATGAAATGGAAATACTCCGGTTATATCTTGCTAGTATAGGCTGTGACCTATACCTTGTGAAATTATGCTGGTATTTATAGTTGGAAAATCCTTGCTATTGTAAAGGGATAACTGTTGCAAAGACGTAAAGCAGGGGAGACGTTTTTTAGATGCAGGTCATCAATGAGCAGATGGGTGTCATGCCTCTTGTTCAGGGGTGCCTAACCTGCAGACATTGGGATTTGAACCCAGAATCATTCTGAAATGGAAACACCCTGACCTCTTGACTGTCCTGCTCTGGAATCTCCCCAGTGTCAAAATATCTTGCACTCAAATCATGATCCAAATTGATTAGCTCTTGAACTTAATTGGGTCGGAATTGCACCTTCACACTAGTAGATGTCTAGGCCACTAAACCCTCATAGTACAGCCACCAGGTTTGCCACCTGGTGGCCACCCCAGCCACCCCAAAGATGCATATATGAACTCCGAAAAATGTGTCATCGTCGCAGTGATCTTTCTCTGTCGTCACTTGACATTTTGTACACTGCTGTAAGACTTTCTGAGACTGACATTTGCATGTTACATCAGGCAGTCAAAGTAAAAACAATCCCTACGCTGAGCCCAATGCTTTAAATATGTTATGCTGGTGGCCTCGACCAAACATAGGAAACTTTATTTGACCTTAAAGGCCCAATAGCAGGCGTTGTAGAGTTGATACAAACTGCATGTTGATGTATATCAATGTTCTTCCCTCCAGAATCCAGCAACAATTACCCGTATTCTTCTCAGTCACTTCAACTGGGACAAAGAGAAGCTCATGGAAAGGCACGTATAACTGCAATTCAAAGGTGCATCTACTTCCATTTGACGCTCATACGCCATCTTTTATTGATGTATTCTCTTAATTTTCATCCCTCCAGATATTTTGATGGTAACCTGGACAAGCTGTTCTCAGAGTGTCATGTGATCAACCCTAGTAAGAAGTCTCGGACCCGTCCATCCATCAACACGAGATCATCTGCACAGGACATGCCATGTCAGATTTGCTATCTCAACTACCCCAACTCGGTGAGTTTCCTCACAGTGCATGGACATTGAGACTGACTACCATCTGGGAATCTCTCGGTCACCCGTCTTCTGTCTTCTTTCTCCGTGAGCTGTGCATGTGTGCAATAGACGGTGTGTCGACTTGACCCTCTGAGATATGTAACGGGCACCATTCATTCGGTGGACAGATCACGATCCCCTTTTCATGGTCTGATTTGCAGAAACAATTCATTTTTACTTCTTTTCTTTAAGATTCTTAGTCCAAATCTCCAGTTCCACACTGTTCTGCACAGACTTGTTGCACATACCTGTTTTGTATTCAGTATCATATTTCTTCTCCTAATAATACACACTCTAGAGGGGCTCAATAGTTTCTGAATATTCTTAGAGTTGTTTGATGGTATATTTCTCATGCACCCCAACGTTGCAATGAATGACCCTCGGGAAAAAAGCTCCGCGTGGCCGTCTGAGCAGGATGAAATGCCCATGAGGCTCGGTGGGCCGTTAGATCCAAAACCAGCGTCACCAGATAAAAGCGCTACGCTGGAAGCTAAGGAGATCAGTCATGATGGCACCGCGCTGAGATATCACTGTTATGTTTGTGTATTGTTCACATACAATATACTTGTATACCAAATATATGATGTCTCAATATTTAAGAAACTGTCCCAAATTGTACATTGATACACTATACACTAAATAGTCATAACCAACTTCTCAACTACGTGAGTGGTTATTATTCATTGGTTCCTATTATTATTATTATTATTATTATTATTATTATGTAATTAGAAAATCTTACTTTTGCCATTATTATTATTAGATCCATATCTCCTACTGAGGCTTTCCTTAGTAGGCCTAATGGGCTATATCGTGTGTCTTATTGTTTTTGATTGTAACTGATATGTGACTTTATAAATGCATGCATTCATCTTTCGAAAGCAAGACGTAGCTTGGGATTTAAGTAATGTCCGTCTAATTTCTAAATCAGCCGTGTTTTCAGAACCAAATTAAAGGAGACTATCAAAGAAGATACAATATTTCAGCACACCACTCATTAAATCATATCAACTTAAATGGACACAAATAATCTGCAAGCACAGCACACAGTGCTGTTGTCCTGGTCGATGGGGGGGGGAATAGGCAGTGCTGGGTTGGTTGGGGTGGTTCTTGCGGGTGTACTATCGACACACCGGTGTGTCACACGGCAGTCGCACTGTTGCACCGCTCAGCCCTCCACAGATGGGTGGGAGAACAGCTTTTCCTACATTGCCTTCCTCAGTTGTGTTACCTCTTGCTGTTATGCATGTAATTGTGGCTTGGTTATTATCCCTGGTGCATCATCTTCTTCCCTTTTCACAGTACTTCACTGGCCTGGAGTGTGGACACAAGTTTTGCATGCAGTGCTGGGGAGATTACCTGACCACCAAAATCATAGAGGAAGGGATGGGCCAGGTATTTACCAGCACCGACCAAATGTTTAGATGAGCATATTTCAAGAGCAGACAAATCAGTCATTCCCCTGTGTTTTCCCCCTCTTCTTTCCAGACAATTTCTTGTCCCGCTCATAGTTGTGACATTTTGGTTGATGACAACACAGTTATGTGAGTATCTTGTTTTTGCCTCATTTGTATTTGCCACCCGGGATGTCATTTTTTCTGAATGGACCGCCCATTTAGCCATAACAGTATCTCTGAATTAAACCTTGAACCATGTTGTATTGTATTCATTTGCTCTGTATTGTGATTAGTGAAGTCAGTCTTTTGATTGAAAAAAATTTAACCTCCTGCTGGCAGCCTGTCTAATCGGCTGGCTCTACCTCTAAGAATTAATAACCCTGATGAATTAACAGAGTACAAAGATATATATGAAAACGCTTTAACCTCTGGTGATTTCTGGTTTACTCTCCCATCCCCTGCACATGGTGGGACAGGCCGAGATTGGAGGTTGTCCTTGTTGTATTGGCATCTAGGCTAATCTGTTGGCATAGTGCTGAGGCTGATAGTAATGTCTTAATCCACATCTTGGCCCCCCTCTCTATAAGGGTGGTGGATAATGTGTTATCAGGTTAGCTTGTATGGCGATTCATACACAAAAAGGACATCTATGAATACTACCGCTATAAAGTGGAACTATGTATAACACTAATTTAACTTTGGCCCAACAGTTGGCCTCATAGGCGTTGTGCCATTCCTCAATGAGGTTCTTGCTTGCATTGCTGGCATATCGCCATTAGAAACGCAGAGCTTTGTCCTCCGTATTGTGGCAGTTTTGTTTTCACCATGGGACATGTGACCTCAGATGCTAGTTCAATGCAATGGATGCTAATGTTTGTGTTGATCTTCCCTGCAGGCGCCTCATAACAGATTCAAAAGTGAAGTTGAAGTACCAGCATTTAATTACAAATAGTTTTGTAGAGGTAAGCTGGCCTGATATCCCTGCCACGCAACATGCCATCTATGGATTTATGCCCCGGCTTTCACATGGTGTACATGATCTCGTACTGTTCTCCGTGTCTCCCTCTTCAGTGTAATAGACTGTTAAAGTGGTGCCCTGCGCCAGACTGCCATCACGTCGTCAAAGTGCAGTACCCCGACGCCAAGCCTGTGAGGTGCAAGTGCGGCCGGCAGTTCTGGTAAGAGCAAGTCATGGCCGGGCCCACAGCTGCCCTCCATCTCCCCTAAAAGTGGAGCGTTACTTATACCTTCAAAGGACGTAGTCTGCTCACAAGCCACTGCTCGGCCTGTGGCATAGATGAGCCAGCAGGACACTCTTGGAGCCTCCCCAGGATTCCTGGATCCATCTGGACATCAGCAATGTGCATGCATAGAGCCTAGCCAAAGCAGCCGTCGTGCTGTTTATAGCTTGTTGTTTAATATGGCTTTAAAACATCAGCTTGTGGGAGGTCCCAGTCCTCTGCGGTCAATGAAGACCAACAGTAGTGTGTTCCACATGGTTATAATCACAGTTGATGTAAACACTGTTGATTCCTCCTATTGGCTACTTTTATTTTTAGTAAAACTTTGTTTATATTAAGAGCACTAGTTTGCATGATAGTCTAACCAATCAGTCTTTAGATTAATATTTTACATTTAATAGCTAATGTCTGATGGCAGACGAGCTAGGTGAACCAGGGGGTTTCACTTTCTTACGGTTCTTATTTGTATCGATCAATCATGTTGCTGGAAGCGGGGACCTGGAAGAGCGTAGGAAGCGAACACCCAGTCAGCACTAGTCAATCAAAAAAACTAAAACATGACCTGACCTGTACCACTGTACCAATACACTTATTAAAATCCCTTTCTGAAAGCTTGGAGTTCGACGGTCTAATATCTCCCTGCGCAACAGGAAGTAAGGCGTGGCTCCGCCCCTTGGAGTATCTGGTTTCCTGGTCAGGCTCTGTGCCTCCTCCCCCCCATAAAAGTTCTGCTGTAACATAGTACGACTCGTGGAACAGCGATTAGAGCGATACTAAAAGGAATTGGTTCCAACTCAATTATTTATCATTTGTCATTCATTGCAGCTTCAACTGTGGAGAGAACTGGCATGATCCTGTAAAGTGCAAGGTATGTTCAAACTAACTTTTACTCTTGAACCCCCCCCCCCCCCCCCCCCCCTCCTCGTGACTTAAGATGTTTGAAAGGTTTTTTCCTTCTTTTTTTTGTATCATGCGGCTGAAGAACTGAAACAAAAGCATCTAGCCTCCCATTCGGTGTGCTGCAGAGCCTGCAGGAGACTTGCCTTGTTTTCTCACAGGAAGTGGGACCCAGACCATGCCCACAACACCATTAGTGCCGTTCCTGACTTGCCTCAAAACTGACCTGCTGTTCAATTGTTTGAGCGCTTCTCACTGACTCTGGTTTGTTTATTTCAGTGGTTGCGGAAGTGGATTAAGAAATGTGATGATGATAGTGAGACATCAAATTGGATTGCTGCAAATACCAAGGTAGGCACTAGTCTAAGAACCATGAGTGTTTAAATGTAAAATATTAACTGTGGTTTCATTCACCTTTCTCTTACCTTAAAGTGATAACCCTATTTCTGCAGTTTAATTGAAGGCTGTGCCATTGATTGCAAATTTTTTTGTCCAATGCACCATCAACCAAATCTTTTTCGCAATAACAATTGTTCTTTTAATGAATATCATGATTGACTGGCCGGTATGCTTGTTGTTCTATGCAACTTGTTTGTTGCCAGTCTCACTTGTCAGTTGCTCTTGATAAAAACATCTGCTAAACGACTACACGTTGCTATATAGCATTACGTATTTTCAATGACCAATCGTTTTAATTTTGCAAGCGTGTATGTCCCTGTGAACACGCTGACCGGAACTCTGCTCACGGCCACGCTGTACTCCGTCCCATTCTCCTCCTCTTCCAACAGGAGTGTCCGAAATGCCATGTGACTATTGAGAAAGATGGAGGCTGCAATCACATGGTTTGTCGGAACCAGAACTGCAAAGCTGAGTTCTGCTGGGTATGTCTAGGCCCATGGGAACCTCATGGCTCTGCCTGGTATGTTAAGACCACAAATTCCGTTTGTGTGTGTGTGTGTGTGTGTGTTTGTGTGTCATACATCTGTCACATTCATAGAATAATTAATTGAATAATGTTTGTAAATAATATGCTTATGCGTGATCATTTGGTAACCTAATGTGATAATGCAATTATTTATTTATTTTTAAGGTACAACTGCAACCGCTACAACGAGGATGACGCCAAGGCAGCCCGCGACGCACAGGAGGTTGTAGTGATGTTTCTAGCCTCCTGTACCCTTGATTATATTCGCTACCATACAATGTACCATACAATGTACCATACAATGTGTCCTCTGCTAACCTCGTATTCCCACACTGCCGAGACGAAGGGATCATGTCCCCCCCCACTCTGAACGGTACCGTAGCACACGTTGGCCTGGCTGCACCCGCTTGCCCAGCAGGAGGCAGCGCTGCCTCTTCACTGTAACAAAAGGAGGTGTTGTGCTCTCTCGCAGCGTTCCAGGGCGGCCTTGCAGAGGTACCTGTTCTACTGCAACCGCTACATGAACCACATGCAGAGCCTGCGCTTCGAGCACAAGCTGTACGCGCAGGTCAAGCAGAAGATGGAGGAGATGCAGCAGCACAACATGTCGTGGATCGAGGTGCAGTTCCTGAAGAAGGCTGTGGACGTGCTGTGCCAGTGCCGCTCCACGCTCATGTTCACCTACGTCTTTGCCTTCTACCTCAAGAAGAACAACCAGTCCATCATTTTTGAGGTGCGTCTACTGTTAAATTGCAGCGTTGTTGAATTATGTGGAAAAGCATTTATTGGTTTGGAGATGTTGTTATCAGGCGTGGGCGTGAAGCCACCGGACTATAGGAAGACAACCAAGCAACAATACGTTCTGGGTTGAATGTCTTTGGCTGCACACTGGAAATTAATAAAGGTAAACAGCCAGGTGTACGTTACCTCATCCAAGGTTAAAATGAGTCATGAGCCACACCAGACCTGGCATTGGAGTTCAAAGCCTTCGTCAAAATACGGTCTGACGACTATATAAAGCAATTTGGTGGTCACTCACTGAAACAGGGAGGGTTATTAATTATTCAGTGTCTGAATGGTGGAAACGTAGTTATTTTTAAGTTGTAGGAGCAAAATGTAAAAACCCATGACCACACAAAGTTGATGTTCTCAGTGTTTCCCACACATTGACGAGACTATGGCGCCCCGCCATAGTCTAATTTCGGCCGCCATAGTCTCTGCGTGCACATGAAGTTGTTTTTTTTTTTTTTGCTCAGACGAAGTTCGTGTCGCTCTCATTGGGATTGCATGAGAGCACGAAGTTCGGCTGTCTGCCTGCGACTGTGCCGAATAGCCTTCTGCAGCCGAATCCAAGTTGGCAATCCTTGAACTTTATTTAAATGAGAGTCTGGCGAATCGTGATGAAAGCCAATCAGTTTAGCGTGCGTGTGCTTACGTTGCAGAGGGTCTTGAGTTGTCTAAAAAATAGAGAGAGCGCGACATTCGGAATTTTGCATTAACGTATGAGCATTACCTTAACAGCATCCATGATCAGTAAGTTAACTAACTGTAAACATACAATGCTCACAGAGGTGATGCATTTTTAGATGCATACTGTTTGAGAACATAGAACTCCGTTTGACCTAGTGCACACGCAAACATAAAAACGGAGTTTCGGAGTTTTTATAAATGATCGTTTTCCATGATAAAAACTCAGTTTTCGTGTAGCCTAAATGAAAGAGCAAAACGTATGAAAACATGTGTTTTCCCATTGTGTAAACGGGGGGTTTATACAAATGTATAGCCTATGAAACGATTGAGAAGGTGACATTTAGGCCACGCCATTGTGTTTAAATAGGCGTACACTGAAAAAGGAGATTGGCCATCTGTTGTGTAGAATGTATATCTGCAGAAATATACGCCAAGAACGGCTAAAGATAATTCCATCATTTATTATTTCATCTGAATGCAACGTGAGCTGCAACAATAGTGCACCACAACTCAACAAATACAAAGTCCATAATCAATACAAAGGAATTAGTTCTTTGTTAGCGTTAGTTTACTATTAGTAGGCAAACCACCGCGCATGTCCGGTTGAATGCCCCCCGCCCCCCGCCCCCCCCCCCCTCCCCCCATAGTCTCCAAAATTTCTGTGGGAAACACTGGTTCTTCATTAGGATTGTCCGCAAAAAGGAAGAAATTTCCATTTCCCCCGGATGGTCTATCCAGGAGACAAGCCAACAACCAAACCAAAATTAAAGCGCAACAAAGAATCTTCACCTCTGAATGGGGCAGAGTCTACTGAGCTATAAGTGTTTAGGCAGCTTTTAGGGCCTGTGTACACGGGCGTTTTTCAGTCGTAGAAAAGTGGCTAAGAGCGCAGGGATAAAGCGCCCTTGTGGGGAGGGAGGGAAACCACTGTTAGACATGGATAGTTTGTCTGATGCAAGCTGTTGCTCTGGAAAGACCAACAGGGCCAGAACAAGCTCCGCCCCCATTTTCTTGGTAACAAGAGTTTCCGAAGGGAATTAGCTCCGGACTAGATGGGCCCTCTTCAGTATGTAGTGTAGCACACTGCCATTCGCTGCTCTCTTTTAGTCTGGTGAAACTCCATTATTATTGAATCCTCTAGATATTTCGGTGAAAGGACGGAGCTTGTCTTCAGTAGCCTACATGAGGCTGAGAGGGTTTAAAATTGTTGGAAAGAGCTCATTTTCGTTTCCTCACTGATGTAAATAGTTGACATGATTCGTTGTGTCCGGATAATTCAACCGGGATGGTTGTTCATTACGTGCCTGATGTGAAGCACATTTACTTCTTCAAAGTAGTCTGTTTTAGTTACCCACAAACGTCACCATTCAGGACATCCAACCGTCTCTGACGGGACTTAAAGATCCCATGGCGGGCTACTTTATGGATGCTTTTATATAGGTGTTAGTGGGCCCCTAATACAGTATTTGAAGACGTTCAAGAAATTCAGCCGTGGTGCAGAATAACAGCCAGTACGAGCCAGTCCCACAATGAGCTTTCCAAAAACGTGCTGTTTTTTAGAGGCTAATATTGCTATTTTTATTTTTTTCATCTATTGTTAGTTATGTTACACAACTTCTTAATGTTTGAATCTGTTTGCTGCTTTCATTTACAAGTGACTGCTTCGTTTTCAGTCAAAATGAAAAAAAGTCAAAATTACATATTTTTTTGTTGCCCATATCATCAACTCCTAGCCTAGGACCCAGACTGATCTGAGTCATGTTTTATTTGCTTTGGTCCCCTCCGGGTCAGTCAGATCTCAAGCAGACCTGACCCAGCTCGGCCAATCACAACCCTGTATCCACACAGGGCAGGTTTGATACAATGACTGGACAGAGGAGCGCCATTCCTGCAGTTTATTTTACATTTATCGCATTTGGCAGACAGATTTGTTCATCCAAAGTGACTTACCTCTGAGGAGTCAAGCTTGTTGAAACGCTTCTGCCACTGTATTAAAGAAATTGGAATTTATATATTTTTAGAAGAACCCTAGCATCTTTTTTAAGAGGCTTTTGTTGAGAAGATGTGTTCTTCATAGAGTAGGTCCGGCAGGGATCGCATCGGGTCAACAGTATCATGTATGTCCACCCATCACCCCGTCGATAGATCCTTTCTACAGGTGCCACACAAGAAGTGAGTTATCATTCGTCGCTGTATAGCCTTTGGTTGGCTATGTGTCAGGGAATGACTTCAGTAGTTTGGCTAGCGCAACTTTGAAGGGATCCAGTTTATTTATTGTACTGATGTTCTTCGGGAAGGTTTTCCATAGGCATGCCGCCTTTACAGCAGAGGAGTTGTGTTTGCTGTACTTCTAACAGAATTTGCTAAAAGTAGAATTTTCCAACTGGGCGGTAATAAGCGGGGGGGGCGGTAATAAGCATCCCACCACCGGTTGGTGGCTATGATTGGTGGTAGGTCTCTCCGTTTGCGTCCAGAGCTATTTTGGTCTCCACACGTTGATGACGAATGAATTGGTGTGGCATTGTCAGGCCAGGTGAACTAGGAATCTGTACCCATTTGATCCCGTACAGAAAGCATGTTATATGACGGCCCGGGGGAAATTTATGATAATGCATGTACAATACGTTCAAGTTGTTATTTTTGTGTCATTTTGCACCTCATCATTTCTTATCCATCCCCTTTGTGTCAGAGTCCCCGGGATCTTAAAGTGACACAGCAAAGTGCGCAAGTCGACAATGTGGAGGGTGAAATGTAATTGATTGTTTGTGTGCGTTATCAGAACAACCAGGCTGATCTGGAAAATGCTACCGAGGTGCTTTCTGGCTACTTGGAGCGAGACATTTCACAGGATTCCTTGCAGGACATCAAGCAGAAAGTGCAAGATAAGTACAGGTAGGTCTGTGAAACGCTGATGCCCAAGTCCGAAGCCGTCCCAAGTACACTGATGAGTTAAGAACTTGCTAACTCTTGTTGTTTGTGTGTGTGTGCGTGTGCGTGCGTGCGTGTGTGTGTGTGTGTGTGTGTGTGTGTGGGGTTGTAGATACTGTGAGAGCAGACGAAGAGTCCTACTACAACACGTGCATGAAGGCTACGAGAAGGACCTGTGGGAGTACATTGAGGATTGAGGACACGTCCCCATGCAACAGACTCTTGAGTCTCTTGACAAACTAGAGCGCAGATGCAATTAAACAGGGCAGCCTGAAACCTCTCCCTCGGCAAACCAACCACTTTTGCATCATTTTTCTTTTCCTGGATTTGTTTAACAAAACCGTCAAAACAAATTATATTTAAAGAAATAGTGAGTAAAATTAAACGATTAAATGTACTACAGTATTGTTAGCAACAGAATGAGTCTTGAGACCGCAGAGAATCCAATAAGTACGTCCTCTTTGGCTTGTGTTGCAACAACTCCACTCAACTATTTGTTTTTTCCCTTATTTTTTTGTTTTCTGCTTGTGAATCTTTTGTGTTTTGATTTTGACTTTTGTTCCGTTTTTTTTTTTTTTATAGTGTGACAACGTTTTCAACACAGCTTTAAGTGTCCAGGCCATGTCTGCTTTATGTGGTGAGATTCTTGTCTGGGTTGCTTAATGTGGATTGGCTGAATCGAACGGGCGAAACACGTTTTTGGAAAGAGAAAGGGAAAAAGAAAAACATCTTTTAAAATGAAAAAAGATAAATAAGCGAGTCTGTATTTTTCAATTTGTAAATAATCCATATGCATGGAAGTTAAAGAGCAAGAGTGGCACGTGTTTGCATCATTTTAAATTTAGAAATATTTATTCTTTACCAATATAAAAAGGTGTATTTCTGCGGTGTTCGTAGAGTCTCTGTTCCCCCCTTTGCAATAAGGTGGTCTGCAGAGATCCTGGGCATCGTCCTCCCATCTGTTCACTGCACCTGTCACACTCTTCCACTCTACGGTGACTTGGGGCTTTATATCGGCTGCCAAGTGATTAAACTAAGGACTCCTTGGCTGTGCACAGCAGGTTTAGGAATCCAACAGAAAAGATGGCAGGTGTGATGGAATCCACCTGACCTGTCCTTCCACCCCGATGCTAATGCTTTAATGTAGCCCCTCCCTCCCCCCTAAAAAGAAAAATGGATGTTTAACATTAATACAGCAATGATTATTTACGTGAAACTGAGTGACATTCACTCTTATTCTTGTTTTTCCCTCCTTCACGACATGGCTTAGAATGGCCATCTTTAAGCACCTTCTGGGTGGGGGAGGTCCGACGAGGGCAGTACACCGACAGTGCAGTGGGGGTGGGCGGGAACACTGCACTATCGGGGTCGAGTGCTCGCATCCCTCCAGCGCAGAGTCCCGGATGCCACAAGGCGGGATTCTCGTCACGCTTCTTTGAAGAGATCTTTCGGTTAGTCTAGACATTGCTTTAAACCAAGCTACGCAGATGACCTTGCCGTCAGCCCCGAGCAGACAGACAGACACAGACAGGTGACCGGAAGAGGAATATAGGTCTGAGGCTTGTGGAATTTATTTTGTAACGCTGTTCTGCTTTCGCATTCAAGCCGGTGTTTTTCGCCCACATGGGTTGAAGATTAAATATTGAAATGTTGGCGCCCCTGCAGGTGTTGCATTGTTCAGTGTGGTGGTTGCTCTGGATGTCAAGCTCTGCTTGTAAATGCATACGTCTGTGCTACAGCAGTCTTCACAAGACTGACTGGAGAGGACACCAATATACAGCTACTAGTGCAAGTCTGAAGACGACAAGGTGTCGACATCTTTCAAACACATCCTTTACACCAGTTTAACATTTTTGGGACCTCCCCCAAAAGTTTGTGTTTAAAAAAATCTATTATTTTAATCCTAGCAAAAATTTAAAAAATGTATGGTTTATTTGAATAAATGTCATGAGAAATCTCATAATTGGGAGTACTGTGTGAGTCATTAGAATAGGAGTGGTCGGGTTCATGACTAACCAAATGTTCATCCATGATGCAACCCTGTACTGTCTATTGTGAATGCACTCTGACAGAGCTTGCGTCTTCCAGAATAAGGGGAATATTGATAAAAACTGAGTACAATTGTTTTAAATCAGGCCATGACCGCACCACGTAAACTAACGGTGTCAATAACGATGCCTAAGTGGCTGTGTGATGTTACGTTTCTATTCATTTGTCTTTCAGTCATTTCATAAATATAACGACAAAGTTGGGTGAAATAGGCTTATCCAAGCACCTCCTGTTTATGTCTGCTAGTAGTTCATAAGCAATTAAGTTAATATTTGCAATCAAAAGCTAATTTCATCTAATTGAGACATCCCAAAAACTTTTAATACTTTTCTACATATATCTTTTCTTTATGCTATTAAGTGTTTCTTATTTACATAGTGTAAAAATGTGGAAATACATTTTAGTTGTCTGTTTTTGAGAAATATATTAAAGTGCAAAATGTTGCAAACATCCCTTTTGGCATGGGTGATTGTTTCATAATGCACACAATATACATGCATGCTGTGATAAACCGATTTTATTAAAACTCCTTACATCCACTAAAAAAGTGAATATACACAATAGGAATGTATTTTCATGCCCCAGTTACCTATTAAGCTTCGATGTTCTATACTAAAAGGAATTTAGTGATGGAAGCACACCACCATATATAGACTGGATGGAATGTGTTCTTAAGCCACAGGTTTGTGATGAACATACAATTCGGACCATTGCACAATCTTGACCGCACAAGGCCTTTTGTTCTAAGTGATGCAAATCACTTGATGGTAAAAGTAATTCACCGGTTTGATATTTTACTTGGATTTTCTGTATATTCTTCACATTGAGTACAGTATGTGTATGAATGAATAGCTGCCCACTATCCAAAATAACCCTCAAACTTAACTTTAGTGTAGACTAAAGACCAGTTTTTCCTTCAATCATAAAGGTTTACTTCATGTCATACGATAGAATCCAACAATGTTAAAAACATTTCATACAAAACAAATACAAATCTAATGAGGGTAATTTGGACAATTCAATAAGAAATCCCCTTTTTCACATCTCAGACAATTAGCAGCTCTGATATCCATAGTAATGCCAAGACCAGCAACTATAGAACATGCATTCAAACACGCTATATATAAGTGACTTGATGTTCCAAAAGCAGAGTGGTTTGTGTATGAATTGCAAACAATGTTCACTTCAGACACACAAAAGAACGATTTTGTGATCACAACCAAACCATTAACCCTTTAAGTAAGTTAAGTCTATCAAAGGTTTAGAGAAGCGTGCAATTGATCTATCTTGCTAGTTTTGAGTCAAACGAATTAAAGATAGCTTTTACCCACCAGAAAGTTGCATATTAATTCAACAGCAATATAGGGCACTCCCTCACACATCTCACAAACAGCTGTGAGATCCTACTTTAATAGTTTGATTATACAAAACGTACAAATAAGACTTAGAAAAAAGTAAGTGCAAAGTCACAGGTCTATAAAACAGTTTTCAAACAGTCCAAACATCCCCCACACAGAAGAGCTCCAACGAAGACCTACTCTGCAATCTTCAGCCAACCTTTTTTAAAGTCCATCAACAGCTCCAGGAAGTACGTCCACTCAGGTTCACTGTCGTACTTGACCTCAAACACGTTCTTCAGGGGGTTGGGGTGAGCTTCGTGGATGCTCACCACATCACCCCTGTACCACACCTCAGACTTGTCATCCTCCTCGTACAGATGCAGGATCTTCTTTCCCACCAAGTCCGGGTAGCAGAACTTGATGGCTCCCTGAGCCCTCTGCACGGCCGAGCGCAGCACCCAGCGCCTCCGGTGCTCAGCGCTGTGGCAGGCAGACAGGTACGGGCAGTACTGGATCTTTAAACGGGATCTGCTGTGTCTTCGAGAGCCGGAGAGAGAACGCAGGGCCCGGGAGAAGCCCTCCCTTCTCTGGTTCCAGTTGGGGACCTTGGTCGACCTACCAAGGAAGAGGTCCTTCTTGCCTCCCGGCTTTCTGGCCTTCAGCCTCTCTCCGTTTTTGGCCCTGGTCGGGGAAAAGTCTGAAAAGGTCCCAGAATGAGACACCGTCTTGTAGCATGCGGTTCTACCATTGAGGCCCTTACTAAATAGCACCCTCCGCAGTTTGAGAATCATGCCCGAGGGTTTCTTTGGTCGCAATTTACCTTTCACAGAGTCTAAGGCAGGGTTGACCAGGGAGGGGACGGAGGATCCCTCCATCTCCATGTCACTGGATGATGTAGATAATTCATCCGAAGATAGGGGACAAGTCCAGGTGTTCTCTTTGCTCCCTGGGGAGCCTACCAGTGCTTCAACCCTTACGGACCCTTCTTGACCATTTTGCACGTCAGTTTTGGTTTCCCCCAGTGAGTTCACGTCGTCCCAGTTCCTCTCCTGCTCCTTGTTTTCAACTTCAATGTTCGGCGAGGAAGACCTGTAATCCAGAAACGCCTGCCTTGAACATCTCTTCACCCTGCTTTTAGATTTCCTTTTGATAGGGTACAACGTTTCCCCCTCTTGCTGTGGATGCATCTGCCTATTAGACCCTGGAAACGGTGGGGCTGTGAAAACCTTAATGTATGCAGGAGTGTTGAGGCCTTCAGGGTCCTCTGAGCGGTCTTCTAGCTCCGTCTTTAAGAACCCATCCAGCTTTACTCCTGCAACACACATAATGGAGACCAAATGTCAGTTTCAAATTTGCAAATCACACATAGTATTAAACACTCATTTAAAAGAAGCCATACATAACCTACATGTCAAACAGGTATGCAAAACCTTTATGTATCTCAAGTCCTAAAGAAGTCAAGATTGCCATTTCACCCATAATAATCTTTAATCAATCACATATAGCATTTATAAGTTATTTATAACCAGGTATTGGTGTTTCCAAATTACATAAACACTGAATATGAGCTACCTACTCAAATTATACATTGAGATGAATCAAGTCATATGTTAGCTCTGTCTGAGAGGAGATTGTCCTCGGGCAGTTTTCATATACAAGTCAAGTAAAGCAAAAGGCAAATCAAAAATTGGAGATGGAAAAATTGCCGCTACAGAAGTAAGTGCCCCAAAGCGTGCCAAGCCAACACTACCCTCAAACAGGAATAGAACGGATTAACTGAACTTGAAGGTCCAACTGAGTTCAGTGAATTATGAAAAGACGATAGAAATCACTAAAAATAGTCCCAGGAAACAGTCGTTCTGAGTCGTATGACAACGTTGCTGAAAAGTCAAATGGTTAATTAACAGTGTTATTAGTGAGGCGTTAATCATGGGCCTCTAGGGCTTCTGAAGAAGTGAAATCCCTCCTACCCACACAGAGCCAAAGATGCTAGAATATCACTTCCTCCTCATGAACTCTCACATCCCATAATCTAACTCTCACAAGTCATAATGCTCGCTCGTCACATCTTTGACTTGTTCAGCCATTCAGCCAAAAGTCAAGCCAAGATCTGAATTGAATGAGGGAGAAATAAGGGTGCAAGGGACTCGAACCCTAATTTGAATAGTGAAGAGCAACTATTCCTCAATAGTGATAATGGGGGAAAAGCAGTGAATAGAAAGCAAAGTTGGTGACAGCATAAAATAAAATATACCTGTACTTTCTTTTGGAGATCAGATGTGGACGATTCTGTAAAAAATAAACGGATTTGAAACGGAACACTGTCTTTTAAGAAAAATAAATTATAAGAATACAAAATAATATAAATCCTCCATCATTTGAAGAAGTACCAACAGTCTGAATGTCTCCTTCTAGAGGGATACATGGGTTTAAAAGAGATAGGATTTCTAGGAATGTAATGGAAGGAGCCGGAAATGATACCAATAACATCAGACTGGGGAGTGTATGCATAAGCTCGTTGTGCAAGTACTTAACATTTTTATTGTTGTGAAAGTTATATTGTTCCTGGGGAACAATGCAACCATACAATGTAGTAAGATGACACATGTAACCTCAACTTTCTTTTACAGTTGCATTACTGCTACTCGCTAACTCCTGTGAAGAAGGAAGTAGGTTCTGTTGACTCAAGATTCGTCACATATAAATGCATTGGGTTATTTTCCTGTAATGTTGCTAAGCATCCAAATGTAATACCAAAACACAGATATTCTAAAAAGAAAATCGAAGGGATTGCAATCTTACCTAGGCGCTTGGAGACACAAGCATGATGGAAAAGGTTTAGCACATCGGTGTAGATGTGAGGCAGGTGTTTGAGGGACATCAACCTGCGGAGTTTGGACGAGAAGGCTTGTCTGTGGAGCTGAGTGAGGTGCTTCTCTTCAGACAGAGTGGTGGGCCGCAGCTCCACCTTACGGTTCTGCAGCACCTGGTCAATATGGCCACCCTGGACCTGAGGGAACAGCAACTTCTTCACCACCATCATGGGGATAAACACTGCCCCGGTCCGCATGACATGTGGAAATGGACATTGTTCCTGTGAGATATATTCCTCAATCCTGAGTAGCACCTTGTCCAGAGCCAACTGGATCTGTACATTAAACCAAGCTTGTCCGGCTTCGACCCCCGGTAGACAGGATATCCTGTGGTTTTTGTTAGCAGAAAGTGCAGAGTGAACCTTCTCCCCCTGACAAATCCAGTCTCTGAGGGCCTGCTCTGGGGAGACCGATACCACCTCAGTCACCAAGTTGCAGAGGCAATGGTGGAGCTTCAAGAAACGCTCACGGACGTGTATGGGAGGTGTTTGTGGCGGAGGAGGGTGTTTGAACTCAGCCAACAACTCAGGTAGAGTGAGTGGCTTGTTGACCACCACAATAGGTTGAACAGGGGGCTTGTGGACCTCCACAATAGGTTGAATGTTGACCTCAACCATAGCCCCAATCGGAGGCTTGTTGGATTGAGGGGCTGGTTTCTCTATTGAGCGGCGAGATGCAATGCCGTGGGTATCAGGTAAGATTAATTTGTATTTGGAAATAGTAAATTGAGGGGTGCTTTGGGTGCCGAGTGTGTCCTCTGATTGCACAGCAGGTGTAGTTGATTTAGAGGATGTTTCACTCAATGCCTCCAGTTGTACAGGGGGTGGCTGGACATCTTCTTGATGCGAAGATTCTAATCCAACATCTGGTGTGGTATGGCATGTTTTAGAAGTCTCATCTAAAACTTCATTTGGAGGGGTAATGTCAAACTCTTCGGGTTCACACTTCTTGATCACAAACATGGGGCCAGTGTCAGGAATAGAAACCTCTGCGGCCTCCCCTTTTACTGCAGCCTCGGAACAGTCCGCTGAAATCACTTTACTATGACTGTTTACACAGTCATCCGTTTCAAGTTCCTGCTTCTCTACCTTCATTGCTTTTTGTTCAATAAGATCTGATGTAGGCTTCACTGTTGTGGTATTACTGAAGAGCAGCTCTTTGGGCACTGGGCCCTCGTAAGGGGGCTCTGCCTCTTCTCTTGGTCCTTTATCTTGTATAGAAGGGTCTGTTTTATCTTCACATGGTTTAGTGCACTGATCAATGCTCCAAAGCCTTTTACTGGAGAGCAGCATACCAGAAGCCTGCAGGAGCGCTCTGTAGGGGGCCAAACTAAAGACATTATCAATGATTGGCATTGGATGATGATCTGTTGAATTGTCGTTCTTCATTATATCTCCCTCAAGTTCCAACTTTTGTCTTTTCATTAAAAGTTCCTCATCGGGTGAATCACATTTTTCCATTTTTATTGGTTTGGTGGTGAAGTCATTGGGAACCTGTGAATTACTCCTCTTGAGTTTTCCTTTAAAAGCTGTTGTAGAGAAACAAGATGGCGACGTACCATGGTCTTCATTAGTCACCAGAGAAGACGTGTCCGTCGTTGACGCCCTGTTATGACCATGACTGTAAACTTTGTGAATACGTTCTCCATAGTGAGTTGGGGACATTTGGACAGCTGTATGATCTGTATGGTCCTTGGACTGCTTTGAAGTTATGACATGGACTTTATGACAGGAGTAGTCCAGCGGCCGGTCCGGGGTAATGGTGGGGGGGGTACTGAATCGCTCTCCATGCGGGCTATTGTGTGGAACTTTGTTCCTTGGTAATCTGCCTGGGGAAAGATATAACTTTTCCACATGCCCGCTGGGCCTTTTTGCCTCGACATGCATGTTCAGCGGGGAGCCACATGGTTTATCATGTGATCGGGCGCTACCTCTGTCATTATGCAAGTAGACTGGTGAACCATGGGGCTGGCCTACTGGAGATGTAGTGAGACCATTGGTGTGATAGATCAGAGGTGTGTGTTGTTCCTTTGGTGAGCCTCTCACTTGGCTGGCGGTCATGTGAACCCTTGGAACTGGATAGCGTGGATCCAAACCTCTAAAGAATGAGGGATTTGGCATGGCAACAGAGTTAATCATAGAAGTATCCCCATGATCAGGCTGATAGAGAAGGGGATGTTCCTGTACGTTTTTGAACAAATGATTAGAAAATGCAGAGGCACTTTCTCTGTGCATCTTCTCAATGTTTTTACATACTGATGCACCCTCCATCCTCAAATTTTCCTCAGGGTAATAAAACCCATGGTGCTGTGGAAGATGCCCATATTTGGACATCGGAGAGGGTTCCTGACAAACCTGTGATGGAAGTCTATGTTGTGTTGAGGTCATATGCTCGAATGGGTGAGGGTGGGATGGAAGAAGGCCATGATATCCATTTGGGGGAGTCTGCAAATTCTGTGGAGTTAATGAGCCAAACAATGCGTGAGTTGGGATGCACGGGTAACTACTAAAGGGCGACTCAAAGTAACCAGGTATAGTCCTCGCTCTACATGGTCCTAAATTCTGGTATTTTCCCCCATTGGAATCCTTTGGCAACGGCTTTTCTCCACCGTGTTCAAAGTGAGTCCCTTTTTGTTGCGGAGACGACTCTGGTGCAGTTCTGCGAATGGGAGATGGACGGCTGTAGTGGGCACCAGTGTTCATCCAGTCACTCTCATGGACGGCGCTAGGCACCCTCTGAGTCACATGCTCTACACCATATCTTTGTCCTAAAACACAGCCCCGCTCAGAACAGCATGGCCTTTGTCCATAGACCGCCTTGGGGATGGCTAGATGCATGGAGGTTTGAGGTGACTGGGATGCACTGCTACGTCCTGCTGTTTGATTGATGACAGATGTTGACGAACAGGCCAAAGGACTGCTCATATCCGGACTTCTTGCGTATTGTGAGGAAACGGGCTTGCCTGGGGTGCCACACACTGAGGGGGAACGTGAATGGCATTCCTCTGGGCTGAAAGTCTTCTTGTATGGCTGGTAGACGCTCTGGCTGTTGCCCCTCATGCCAGACTGATGACTCACAGCACTCCTGCCTTCCGTCAAGCCAGCGCTCGGCCCGCTCCAGGCGAGAATCAGCCCTGCTTCGTCCTTCTCTCTCGGGTCGTAAGCATAGTAGGGCACGGGATACTTCTGACCGCGGGGACCAAGGAACCCAGGCATGGCCCCTACGGGCGTCTCCTCAAACAGCAGCATTTTACTCTGAGCCGCGGGTACCTTGAGACTCGGAGCCCGTTGGCTTTCCATCATGTGCCCACTTCACCAACAGTCCTCCTGTCCTGAGGAACAAAAACACTTCATTAGATACCGCCTCTCTTAGTTCCATGTGTTTACTTATTTGTTGGCTGATTTAAGGCTCTTAGAAAACAGTATAGGAGTATTGGCATATTGCCTCGTTAGGTTTAGAGGAGATTATTGATATACAGTACATATGTGTGCAATGGACAAAATGTGTTTGTTCAAGTTGGTATATAAAATGAAAGGAAACCCAATTTCTGAGTGAAGAACAAATACAAACGATATTCGTTCCAATAGGTCAAAAACTCAAGGGTTCTGTCTCAGAATCAGTGCATATAAAATTTTGAAATGTTCCTCTGACCAGCGCTCCTTAATGGAGAAGGAGGACAGCAGCCTGGTCTACCCAGAATGCACTTGGGCTTTGTGGGCTTGGGGCGTGGCCCTCATGTCCCTACAGCTGCAGAGGCAGGGCTCGTCGGAAAGGAAGTGTCCGGGTAGTCACGGCTAGCCCTGCTGATCTGGTGTGTTCTGGCCCCAGGGAGCACAATATGCATCCAGGTTTCGACAGGCCGACCGGTCTGATCATGAACATCCCTCTTTTTCTTTGAGAACATACTTGATAGCCTCAGGAACGAGCTGCCTATTGAAATGTTAACCAAAAAGTGTTGGCTACAGCTCAATGACGGAGTTTAGTTTTCCCCAAAAGGGGAAGAGTCCATCCAGCACGTGATAACTGCTAGTGATGTTGCCAGGCTAGCTGGAGTCTCCAGCTCTCTAACCCTGCCAACGTCGTCACTAGGGGATGGGCAACATTGGATGGCATGTTTGACATGTATGCGTCATAGCATGCTGCCAAATGTCTCGCTAGCATTCACAATTGATAATAAAGCCTGTTATGCAAATCATTATAATACCAATCAATTTATAAATATACAATTAACAGAATGTTATGGCCTGATGTTGAGACGGGGTAAAGTCATTCTGGGTAATGTAGGAAAATAGCAAACTTGAGCATATCATGGGAAGCCTGACCTGCCAGCCAGTGACAAATAACAATAAACACATATCGGAAATGACCTGTTTGTCAAAGTGTGTAAGGCTGTATTATCACTTTACTTCTTCAATCTCGCCCTCTGCCTCTTGGCCCATTCCCTCCGAGTTCGTAGAGGGCAAATTACACAGACACACTTCCCTGGTCATTTGTTTAAAGTCAAACAACCCTTGACCAGAAATCAAGTCACATAAGGACAATGATAGAGTTACATCATAGATATAAACGTCGTCAATCAACTTCATCTGTGACATTGGACGATATTAGGATAAGTAAGCTAAAAAACAAGGGCCACAAAATAGAGGTACAATCTGATTAGACCCCCAAAACTAATTGTCAGACTGCGAATACATACACACAAAGTCTGAATGACTTATGTCACAGGCAACCTTCTGGTAGTTCTCTGTTAACTGCTCAGACCAGAACATATGTTAGGTTGTTAACAGATAACCATACAAGGCCACTTAGTGGAGTGAATGGTATATCAGCTGCCTTTACAGACCTGTTGGGAAATAACAGACTTCTATAAGGCTTAATAGGGTCAACCACTACGATCAGCACCCTTCAGGGAGAGCTGTGGAATGCCTGATCAGAACCCCGCGTGGACTAACATCACATCTCTTCTCCAGGAGCCTATTGGAGTTTACTCTGCTACGGTCTACCTTCCGTGCACAGAAAGATAGCATCTGTACGTGCATGGGAGAAAGTGAAACGAATAATCCGATCACAGAGAGACAGAGGGAGCGCAAGACAGAGGGAGACAGAGACGGAGACAGAGGGAGCGAGAGAGAGACGGAGCGGGAGCGAGTTTAGTTGACAGGAAATAAGTAGCCTATTGCTTTTAGGACATGGGCTGACAATTTCTCTGCCCAATTCTCAAACATTGTGAAACCAAGGTATCACAACATTGGAATGCCTTGAGGTACGAACAAGGTTCAGAGGAAAGAGGATTATCTCGCGTAAGCAAACAAATGACTACAATTTGGTGAATCACCTTGAATCCACCCCTCCAGGAACATGCGGGTTAAAGGCGCACATTAAAACAAGTAGTGAGTTCAAAGAACAGTCATATTGGACCATCAGTCGTATCTTAAAAGCTAGCCCTACTTGTGACTCAAAACTCCTTGCCTTATCATGAATGCATGATAGTGATCCTATCTTGGACTCACGGGTGTAAGCATTGTGGTAGAGATAAACCCGGAGACGTCACGTTAAGAAGCTCATGCCTTTCCTGTTCCCTCCAGGAGACAGATGTTCTGTGCAACTGTCACAAGTCCAATCCTTCAAATAAACACTTCAAATGAACATAATATGTCTTACCTCTCCAGTGTTAAAACTCCACTACATGCCCTGAGACTCTCCATGAAACACAGCTTCCCAGGACCGTGTGGTGAGCGTGGGACCAGTGTTGACGCGTGGAGGGGGAATTCAGTGCGCTGCAAAGCTCACACTAATTCGCACACAATACACTGATCAACCAGTGGAGAAGAGCAGAAGAGAGAGTGTGTGTGTGTGTGTGTGTGTGTGTGTGTGTGTGTGTGTGTGTGTGTGTGTGTGTGTGTATTTGTGTAAATGAAGTGTGTGTCTGTGTGTGTGTGTCTAAAGAGGATTGGCTTTGATCGATGGGCGGGGTTAATGGATACCCATTGACATCGTGGCTAAACTGCATTTATTTGGCAACTTATTGAATATGCATGCAGCCTTGATCGAGTATCAAAAAAGTCACGTGTCAGTTAACAAACGCGGTGAAATGCGGTCAGGGATGGTGACCTGAAGTGAGCGACAGCTCGCCTGCTGCTGGCTGCTGCTGTTTACTTGGGCATGTTCTGGTGCACTGCATGCAGGGGAGACTATAACATGCTCCCACCTGCTTGTGTATTTTGCTATTTTGAGATTTGTTCTTCTTTCTTTTTTACTTGTTTAACGGATATTAGTTTAATTTAATAAATTCATATAAATAAATAAATTAAATTTGTAGGGTTTATTATGGTGGAGAGATGGAGGAATGTTAATTTGCGGAAAGGGTTTCTGTCTAAGTAGTTTGTGGGGGTTATAAACGAGGTCGGGCTCTGTGTAGACCCACTGTCTCATCGGTCCCTGTAGCATCTTAGGCAAAGGGATGCTTGCTAAGGGATGAGCCATCTCCCTTAAGAGAACTTTCCTGTCTCCTCATTTCCAGTTGCCATGGCGTCTCACCTGAAGACCCATCAACACGTGGCCTCCAGGGGGTAATGGATGTGGCATACACTCACAGCAACATTCAAAACGAAATAAATGAATGAAAAGCTAAATTGACGTTATGATGATAAAAAAGTTAGGATAATAAAAAATGTCATGCAATTACCTGAGCGCTCAATTATCTTGAATTCACAAACATGCAGTGTTTGCCTCATAATGTCAGAACCGACCTATAAAATCAAATGTATTCCCAACATTCATTTGTATGTTTACTTGCTGAGAGATGTAATAAAAAAAGTGAATTTGCACACAGGCAACGATATTCACTGAAATGTACTAGCTATTCAAATAATAGTTACATCGCTCTTGGCATCCTATAAACCATGACCTCTGATGGATTTCTACCGGAATAGTTTATAGAACCAATGAGAACCAGGATTGAAATAAAGGGCTGATGATACTTGAGATCAGAACGCCTGGAAACGGTTAATCATAAGCAGCTCCAATATTGACTTTTCTGGGATCTTAGTGTGCTCCTACAAGGTGCAAACTTTAGACAGATGCGAAGATTCTTTGTTAGCACCAGGGATCTGCAATGAAACCTGTTCTAATCAGACCCTTGTAAGTTTAATCAATCATTCCATCATTATTCTAGTTTTGGATCATGTTGTTTTAGTAGTTCTGACTTTAAAGTAAGGATTCTGAGAATAAAGGCAGAATTCTGTAATTTTAATGAGAACTTTTTCTTCTTAATTTAAAGTTAGAACACAAAAAATAAATAATCACATGTGGCCCTAATCCTCTTCCGTTGGAGAGATGGGGAGAAAGGCGCCTGAATCAAATAACTTCCACCTGTTCCCGAGGGAGCGGCTGAACTGTTTACCACCCGAGAGGGAGCCAGAGGTAATCATGTGCCTTGAGGCCAGGCGGGCCCAGGTTGGGTGATCTCCCAGGATGTACTTTCTGATGAAACACCGCTGCGGGCTCCCGGAGGCTGCAGCGAGTGACATGTTTGCGTTACATCAGACCAAGCTCGCACCTGTGCACCTGTAAACAAATATTGACACACACAGACACACACACACAGACACAGACACAGACACACACACACACACACACACACACACACACACACACACACACACACAGGCGCAGTCATATACGTTGATCCTATTTTTTATTTCCTTCATTTTATTAGAACTAGATAAGTAAAGCTTACTGTGTAAATATTTTACTTAAATCAGCCCTTTCCATTTGGATCAAACTGTCCTTATCCGAATCAACACTCCCATGTCTGTTCTACAAACCACCTGGTGTATCACTACTTTAATCTTTGACACAGTCTGTGTCAAAGATAGCACATAGCTAGCACATAGCTAGTTGTAAACTAAAACAATGTTCATTTGTAGGTAGCCATGAAATGCTTCCGCAAAGGCCCTCCCTGAGGACCAGGTGTGCAGAGCCGAGCAGCACATCATGTGATGCACCTTCACTCGCCCTGTTCCTCCACATCATCCACAAGGCCATGATGTAAAACACAATGGAGGCTCACAGCAGCCAATGGCAGGCAGACAAGTCAGAGCTCAGGGGACAAGACTCTGTGGTTATTTGCATTCCAAATAAATCGTCTGGTTGAGAACAGGGGCCCCGTCGTGTGTAAATAATACACTTAAAATTAGATTATTGAGCTCAGTCGGGATGAGGGTGCAGACACAGGCCAAGAAGTCGCAGCATCAGGTAGATTTGCAGCTCAAGCAGTTCCGGCTACAGCCGGACTCTAAAGACGGCAGAGCAGGACTGAACACTGTCCCCTCCTACACAAGGGGTATCTATACCTGAAAAGATATGAACACATAGATTCACACCCTGGTGATCTGTTTCACAGCCAGGTCCTATGAGTACCATATCCTCATCTTAGATTTGATTTTTTTCAGATTAGTTTAATATTTATTAGTGTGAGTTAACATTAAAACCATGCAATCTGCATGGCGAAAATGAATTGCAATCCTACAAATTCTCTTCATGTTTACCGCATAGTAAACCCTAAGCATATCAAGTACATGATTGACATCTGTCACAAGCTGAAATCTTATACCATAAAAATAGGAACACTTTCCGACTAAAGAATACAGTGTAAACATCTAGGATTATTATAATGGAAGTCAGTTTATGACAATATAGTTATCAAATAAAAAACAACCATCAATCAACACTTTTATATTCAGACTAATAAAGAGATTCACTGTGAATCAAAAAAGATTTAGTACTCAAGATAAGAGAGCAGAATGAGATACGAGACACAAATTTATTAGGTACCGCTCTTTGGACTCCTCATACAGGATATATCACTTTCATGTGGGGCGAGACGACTCAGACTTCTGAAGGTACTGTTTCACAACATTTATAACAGTTGACAACTCTGCCATGGCTCCCAGACCTGCAATAAAATAAACAATATCAGACAATTTCAATGACTTGTTTGGCCAGCGGCCTCCTCACTACTGAACCTGCATCTGGACTCCCGATGGGACTCCCGATGGGAGTCCAGATGCTGCAAAGCCACGGACTGAATGGAGGGTGACAACGGATAAGTGTCGCTGGAGAGTTACTTAAGACTCTTCTGATTTGGGAAGGAGAAAAACACGGGAAAGCCACAGGAGGCCTGCACAAGGCCTAAGACGTCACTGCTTATGGTCTTCAGAGACAATCTCAGACATCCTTCAGGTACCAATGGGTATCAACCAGGGAGTAATAAGGAGTCTGCTTGACTCATTATGTGTCGACGATGTATCCTACTTCGGTATGCAGACAGTGCAAAGGACCCTTTCATTATGCAGAAAATTATGCTGGATTCTTTTTACAAACTGTAAATACCAACCCGGCCTCCTGCATGGTAGCAGGTCAATTCTGATGTCATGTATGAGGCCGATTTCAACTATTGAACTATACATGGCTCTGACTCAATGCCTTCAGTGAACAGGAAACTGGTGGAAGTTGTTGTTCCGACCGGTGCAGCAAGGCGTGGCGTTGCACAACGCTGTTGTGCTGGGAAGTTTGCTGGTATTCAAGTAGCACAGGTTACTGTCACCAGTTACGGCAATTATAGTGAGCTGGGGAAGTTTTGAAAATAGTTCATGCTTACAATATAACTGCTACAATTTATATTTATGATGCATATGCGCCATTTTATTTATGAATTATTTTAAAGTTATTGCTTTATTACAACACATATTTTGACAAATAATGCAGCTTTCTGTCAGATTTCTATAAGCCTGTATTCATGTGACCTTCTGTCAATCTGCTGTTGGTGAAATAGTGTGACATTTATCAATACATACCTTGGTAATGTTTCCGTTAGCCCCAAAAGACTGGAAACTACCTACTGAGAACAAACTACTACTACTGTACCTACTGGCCTACTTTACAGGGCAGTCTCAAAGATCTTTAGAGGTTTTGGGGTTATGGGTGGAAGAGGAACGACCACAACATGAGGAGGATTACCACGCTATGCAACTTGATCCTGAGCTCATCCGCCTCACATGTTTACCCTGCAGGTACTCGTGTGGTGCAAAATAACCAAATTCTATCACTTAAACTAACTAAGAGAGCATGAGGAATCGAAGAGTCTGGAGCAAGTATGACATAAGACTTATTGTTGAACAAGCAACAACAAGGCAGAGTAGTCTGCAAAGCACTGCAAACATAAGATCCCGGTCTTTTTATTCTCACTCACCAAGCTATTTCCCATATGGTATCCCCGCCCACAGCACGCATTATTCTCCTTCTATGGTAAGGCCGGTCAGTCATACATTACACTAATTATGTGGTCAACATCCGCAGCTAATCTAATTTAAACATTTGGTTAACATCCGCAACTAATCTAATCTAAACATTAGGTTGACGTCAGTACGCCTTATACTCTCTAGCGCCGTGCCGAGTCTTTCCTATGAATTCAGAGGTGATTTAGCTGCTTTCCACTATTAATGTATCTATATGATATATAGGCCTGATAATACTCATAGTTAACATAAAAAGTAATGGTTAATTTCTCCCATACTCGCTTGTTGGCTTTGATACCAAAATACCTACTTCCTTGCTCTGACGTTAACCAGGAAATGAAA
Source organism: Gadus morhua (assembly GCF_902167405.1). Taxonomy (NCBI): domain Eukaryota; kingdom Metazoa; phylum Chordata; class Actinopteri; order Gadiformes; family Gadidae; genus Gadus; species Gadus morhua. The sequence goes on from NC_044056.1 coordinate 22,046,838, forward strand.
TGTATCATAAAATGCAAAACCTCTCTGTCTCTACAGACAATAGATCATGTCTCGACATGCCCCTGTGCCCTTAAGCAATAAAGATAAGAATAATATAGCCCAATACAATACCCACTTGGGCTGTTACACCAATATCTGGTCCACATTACCAGATGTACCATAAAGATGGTGAAAAAAAGGAAGTTGTGACCAGGAAATCCCTCATTGACATACACAGGAAACAAGATTAATTTACTTCTGGTCATAAAACCCCCGAGTGAACTGCTCTTCATACCACCAGATGCTTGTGTGATAGTAAAAGATGTGACTCCGATGAAGGGTTGCTGTCTCTTTCAATGGATTCAAATGACAATTGTCTAATTTATGGACAATTCCTTACAGTCTTAAACCAACAACTCATAAACAAGCTATTTGAGAAGGAATGTTTTATCCCGTCTACCGAAACCGGCTAAATCGGTGCAATGCATAATAATAAATTGTATTTATAATAATGAGTGAGTGGGACTGAGTGAGCAAGCTTTCAGATCCAGCAAATGTTTCTGGTTGTTTACACATTACGCATTTTACAGAGAACGTCCTGAGAATGTGAGTGTGTTTAAACCCCCCTGGTTGGGCCTGGCCTTTTTCAATCACTTCCATAAATGTCGTACTAAGTGCTATTTCCGTATAACAAACAACGCTGACTGAGTATAAAACACAAGCCGGTAATTCATGAGAAGCCGAGCGGGAGACTGGGAGAGCTGACCCCTGACCCGGTCAACGGCCATCAACTAGCTTCATGGTAGAGTGAACAAGGAATGTGGCCGCAAACTACAACAAGCCTTACTGATTCATATTGTATAAATCACGTGAATTTATGTTGTGGAAACAAGATATCAGCTTTTTGAATAGCAACACACACACACACACACACACAAACAAACAAACCTTCATCTCCACACACCAGTTTCTTGGCAATGCAAGGGATTTCCACGTATCCAAAGTCTTTGAGGCTGGCTATTTGCCGGGCTGTGATTGGGTGGTTCCACATGGCCGTGTTCATGGCGGGACAGAAGAGGAGAGGCCGGGAGCTCTCCCACGCTCTCACCACACACGTCTGCCAAATCAAAGTTAGACATTTACATTGGCGCCATCTATTTCATCCTTCAGGTGTCTGATGATACCTTAGTAGTATTTAATGAACCAATGGTAACCAATGGCAGTTCACTTACAAGTCCAACTGGACTGTGTAGCTGGTGGCGGATGATGTTTGAGGTTGGTCACAAGTTATTTTATTTGCTTTTAGTTTTCTTGGTTGTTATTTAGAAAAACTTCCTGTAAATATATTTTTTCAGGAGCATTTCGGAGGTTGAGTGTTTCCGGTCCCTTAACCGGAAGTTGTGGGGCCTCGGTGTGTGGGTAAACTGTTGAGAACACTGGGGGCACTTATTGTTATGGTACCAGGGATGTCTGCGGACCTGGAGTTAGGTTATGGGAGAAATGTACCTGTACAATCAATGATAATATATAATTCTTATTATGCCTATACGCTATATGAATATAATAATTGTGGAGAAAAGATTGAGAAGACAAGTCACCCAAGTCACCCCTTCCCTGTAAATGTGGCCTGGAGTAGCACCAGCAAGTCTGCTGACAGACAGACAGACAGACAGACCACGAGGTGAACTGGGTGACAATAAGTTCCGGTTCAGGGGCCCCACCACTTCCGGTTCAGGGACCGGAAACTCTCAAACTCCCAAATACTACTCACCTTTACCACTGACTCATGGGACTTACCAGTAGATTGTCACAGATGCCACTTGCAATTTTCCCAAGGGTGTTGGCATCTAGTGGAGCGATCACAAATAGGTCTGCCCAGCGCCTGAGCTCGATGTGCAGCACAGGGTCGGAGCGCTGCGTCCACAGCTATCATAGAGAGCAAGTCATTATGGTAAGAACAGACCCCTCATCCAACCCACCATGGGGGCAGATCCTGGGGGGACGGAGGGGACTCAACTACTGAAATGAAATAAGAATATATACTAAATAGCCCCATTTTACTGGTTCTATTTATGTCACCTATGTATCCTGAGCAGTGGTTTGAACCTTTGTATAGACATAGTGGCATTTGTGGATGTATGGCTCTGTAAAATAGGTAAATATGCATAGTGATGGTGCAAATGGGATTCATGAAGATACATTTTGAGCTACTAGTAATGGCTGCGGGTCTGTAGCAGAAGATCATTTGATATAGGTTATTATTTATGTTCCCTCCAGAAAATGCTCTGGTAAAAATTCCATGTTGTGGTCTCTCCCCCTATGTTGTAATGAGATCTGCTCCCTAATAAATGTCCATTGAGAATGTAATAAAGTTATCTTCACCTCCCACTCATCCTTGTCTGTGTAGACCTTAACCGATATCTCCGCCGGGTTATAGAAGTGATGAGCATGCTCGGTTGAAACCACTCGCACCTCCACCTGGAGCCATGAATAACAGGAGAATGTTTGGTCAGCTTTCATTGATCACAATATGTCTGCATTGAAACAAAAGGTAATGATATGCTTAAAAAAAATATTTTTTGATCATATTATATCAAACTTTCTAGGGTTTGATATAATATGACCATGTCACCATGTTTTTTAACCATGTCAATCATTTCTGTCTTAACTGTTTAAGAATAAAGAGTCATCCGAACACATAACATTAGGGCTAAATCCTTTAAGTAATAAAACATTAAACAACATACAACAAACAAACAATAATACAACGCATAACAAACAATCATTAAATAAAACTATAGCATGGGTTAACCAGAAGGTAAACTATCGATGAACCTCCAGGATGTCATAATTGGGGGACCTAGTCATGCCTAATCAGTTGGAGTCCTGGCTTTTCGACTTCCCGAGGGGTCAAGAAAACAGGCACATACGAACAAATGGTAGTTAGAGAAACAGAATGTGAAAATATAATTTTCCCATTACACCCTCTTTCATGTTGATCAATTCGGTCCACTGGGTCATATTTCACAAGTAGATGCTAGTCAGTTTATAGGAATCTCGATAGGAGATCTCCAAGGTTTACCTTTTTGCAGATTTCTCAACCGCTCTAATTTAGAGCCATCTAGCGGTGCAGTTATGTTATGTCACTAACATTAATGCACGAACGAAGAAAATGTTTCATGCACTTTAAGGATTTATATATAACAATAAAACCTTATTTTTATTGAGTGTAACGTCATCTTACCCCTGGTAATTCCAGAAGTTGGGAGACCAAAAGAGGCAGTTTTAGAGCCGCGACGCTACCCGTCACCCCAACAAGCACACGGAATGTACCACTTCCGTTCAACAAATCACATTTTGGGGACACCCCAGTCTGCATATTAGTGATAGGACGACTTCAGAACATATCGGTTTGCTTCAATAACCAAGTATTTCCAGGCCTAAGAATCCTGTGCTAAGGATTCAGTCTTTCTTTCGTGTTTCCTGGTCCTCTGTTTCCGGCAACACTGACGTCTAGCCAATGACGTAACGCTCAGCAAGCAGTACCTCGTAGTCTGCGCATGCGTACGTCATGTTCTGACTGGCCGGGTTACTAATTCAGTGCTAATGCTGTCAGTGGGGCTCAAAGACTGTTTGACGAGAATAACAAGGACATAATGAAAATGTCCTTGCTCACACCCCATGTATACTGGGCACAGCGCCATGAAGACATTTATCTGCGGGTAGAGTTGATAGACACACAGGTAGGATCGCTTGACCCACCAGGGCTGAGCTCGACCTCGTCAGTACTATGAGTTTATGGCTTTATACTACATTGTGAACTGAACTGTGAGGGTAAACCCGATTACTTCCTATAAAACAGTCTAGATACATGCGACCAGAGCGGTCGATCTCGTGTTAATTCAGCTCATGATCGTATAGTTAAATATTTTTAATAAAATTCACAATGATCCCATTTTGATATAAGATTCAGTTGTGGTTGGTGTCGAGGAGCGCCTTTTAGTAGTAGCGTTCTTTGTCCGAATATGAAGGTCCATAAAATGACTTCCTATAAAAAGTCTAGCTACATGCGACTAGAACGGTCGATCTCATGTGAATTCAGCGCATGAATCCTTTTGACATCTGGTGGGTAGATATAAATATATATATATATATATAGATATAGATATAGATATAGATAAATTATTATTTTTTATTGTTATTATTTTTACAAAAATAATCCCATGTTGATATAAATTCATTTGCGGCAAGTCTGGAGTAGCTCCTAAGTGCATAGTTAGGCTATGTAGTTGGTCGGCTGTAAAGCAAGAGTATGTAAATCTAACAAGTTTTTGTCTTTTTCAGAATATGAAGGTCCATATGCATGAAAACGTCCTAGAATTTAGTGGTGAGTGTCTGGTGTCATCGAGGCCTTGTGTTTCGTGTGGTTGGGAATTGTTCTGGAGTAAACCAAAGGATTTCATACCTGTTTTGACTTGATTAAAGGACAGGGTCATGGCGCAAAGGGACAAAATGACTATCAGTTCAGTCTGGCTTTTCGGTTGCCGGTAAACCCAGAGGTAAGATCAAGCCCTGTCCATCTTGATGGTATCAGTAATGCTGTGGAAATGTATTCTGATGATAATCTTATGACATGTATGATTGTAGGTGAGCTTCAAGTCCACACAGAGGCAGGTGAGTATTACAGTAAAAAAAGCTCAGCGAGGCTGGTGGGATAGGCTAACCATTCAGGAGAAAAAGCCTCTCTTCCTGGCCCCGGACTTCGACCGCTGGCTGGAAGAGTCTGATGCTGAGATGGAAATACATGAGAAGGTGAACATAAAAGCTGTATTCTGTTTCAGAGGAACAATCGTGCTTACACCTTGTGTATGGGCACATAAAGGTATAGTGAAATACTGGCACTAGGCTTTATAATTAAAAATGTATACGGTTTATACTGTTTGCCCTGTTTGTTCTGTTTGTCCTTACTTTAACATTTACCTTAGCATCTATTTTTGTTTTCCTAAGCACTTTGTATTTTTATTTTATTGTAAAGAGCCCCCAACGATATATATTATATCCTGTGTCTTCCACTGCTGCTGTTCTGTGACAAAGGAATTTCCCCTCCGGGGGGATTAATAAAGTTTTATCAATCTATTTTATCTGTCTGTCTATCTATAGACTTGGAGTCTATAGCAAGTGAAGCTGGGTAACACAGATTTCACAATGAGTGTGCTGTACATTCCATGTCCAGTTAAGAACCTAATGTCTTTCTTCCAAAAGGAGGAGAAACAGAAAAGAGTAAAGATGTCCAGAAGAGAAGAGAATGGTGAGTATTAATCATACAACAAACGGATGTTTGTTTAGGACTGATTATGTAAAAGTTATTAAATTAAATAAACATATTTTTGGTTATGCTTGTGTACTCATAGATGAACTGTTAAATTAATGAAATGAGTTAATCCCATTGTTTCCAGGGCGTCCTAGTATTAAGACGATATTCCTGTTCCTGTATAACCTGGTCCAGTTCCTCTGCTTCTCCTGGATCTTCATCAACATGACTGTGCGGCTCTTCATCTTTGGCCAAGGTTAGGATCTTAATCCCCTGAAACGTCTGTACTTATTTAATTGATTTAATCCATAGTTAGATCGATGATGCTGTTCAAATCTTGAACTGAACCCGTCACAGCTCTGTGCTGCTCACTTTCCAGACTCTATGTACGACACCTTTCACACCATGTCGGATGTCATGTTCTTCTGCCAGACTCTGGCAGCCATTGAGGTGGTTAACGCTGCTTTTGGAGTGGTCAAGACAGGAGTGGTTCCTACTTTAATCCAGGTAGCCCGGTTTCCTTATCTCGCAGCGACACACCTTGTAACTGTTGCCGTTAGGCGGCCGATAAGCTAATATTTACTGCTCCAGGTGGTTGGGAGGAATTTCATCCTCTTCATCATCATTGGGAGCTTGGAGGAGATGCATAACAAAGCCGTGGTCTTCTTTGTGTTCTATCCTTGGAGCGCTATTGAGATATTTCGGTGAGTCTAGGCGTTTGCTTTTTTTTTTTTTCATCTGAGGTTGAATTGAATGGAAAAGGGATTGAATCCTCTTAAAACCAACTTGGTGTGCAATAGTTTAGGCTCAAACACTTAAACACAGAATTATATCATTTTCTGTATACATTTTGAGTGTAGATAATCGTTTTGCCATTTCCTCCAGGTATCCTTTCTACATGCTGGGCTGTTTCAACACAGAGTGGAAAGACCTCACCTGGTTGAGGTACACTGCATGGATACCCTTGTACCCCCTAGGAGCCCTGGCTGAAGGTAGGTGTATACATCGTATTCCAAGTGTTTCCCCTTTTAGTCAACTGGAAAATAATAATAGAAAATATATATATTCTCAACAATTGCAGCTGTGGCGGTCGTCCAGTCCATCCCCCTCTTTGATGAGGCTAACTTGTTCAGCATTGATCTCACAAAGTCCATCGGCGTGTCGATCAGATTCTCCCACTTCCTGTACATCTACCTTGTTCTGATGGTCTTTGGTGAGTCTGAAAAAATAACCTTCTCATCAGGTTTACTGAACCAATGCGTTATGTACTCTAACCAAAGGTCCATTTTCAGCGTTGACCGTAAACTTCCGACACCTCTACAAGCAAAGGAAGAGGCGGTTCCACACCAACAAGAGGAAAGCTCAGTAGGATGAAGCAACATTTCAGAATCATCTGTCTGCCCTGTGTGAATTCAACTTCACACAGTGCAATTTTTCGTTTCTTATATAAAAGTTAGATTTTAAGCTTCTGAATAGTGATGTTTCCAGTGTCCTTGGATCGTGATTTGTATTTGACGTGCAGTTAATTGAGAGGGTCCCCTTATTAAAAAAATGTATTAACTTTTTATACTGTATTACAACCTATATTTTGTAATTTTGTGAATGAAATTCCTCAAGCAATATAAAAGAAATTCTAAAAGATATTTCTAGATTTATGGAATCCTTGTAATCATTTGTTGGTATGTGGCTGGGTTTTCATTTGATTATTCCTTATGTATGGAACTACTCAGCATAGCGTTTTAGTTTCATGGTATTTTTATCTAAAAGTGATGGTCTTTAAGTTCTATTCACTCTTGTAAACCCCCTTTGATCTGTGAATTAATTTTCATTCTGAGCGAAACCAAGCTTTTTATTTTATATTTTAATACATTGATGGTACCATTGCCGATTATTTATTGAACCTAGAAATGTCAGCTACTCAGTATCCATTAAAACAGTAATAACAAATGGCAATTTTATTAATAAATCCCCAAGCTTTTTGGAGATTGTAGTTATGAAAGGTACTATAAACAGTAGAAAAATATGTACATGCCACTGTTAAACAAACCATGGTCTTGCACATTCACAAACAGGCCACACAAGTACTATATTTACAGCCATCTGCTTGACTTCCACGTTGTTTCAGTCCATACTGGAGGGGCTGTCCTCGAACTTGGCAGCAGATTTTGGAGCTGATCATTTCAAAGTCTTATTCTGCCCCTGGATCACGCTGCCACTCAGCTAGAGAAGTCGGTGTGCATGGGCGCAATGTTCTGGTCGAAGGCGGCGTACTGGGAGTCCCCGGCGCTGGCCAGCCGGAGCTGCTTGGCAGCGTGGGAGAGCTGGAAGGCGGCGTCAGGGTGGGCCGAGTCCGGGAGCAGGGTGCACTCCCTCTCCAGCAGGTCCCCCACCCCCTTCAGAAGCTCCCGGAATCCGAAGGCCAGGGCGGCCTTCCGCAGGCGGTTCAGCTCCTGGGGGACAGACGAAACACTTCCTTAACTACCAAAACGAGGGAAAACCTGCTCGACCGGCAGGGTGGGTTTAAAGAGCGTTCACCTTATAGAAGGTCTGGGTCTTCTCTGGAAGCTTCCGGGCGTTCCTCAGAATCTTCTGCACGTCAGTCTGTGGAGGAGGATGCATGCTACATGTGAGTGACATGCTTGAGGAACAGCCAATACAATCCATTTATACAAGGAAACTCATATTTATTAAAAGAGCACCCATGTAAAAATGCACATGTATAATAGATGGAGGCAATGTACCTGTAATCCACTAGCCTTGATCCACACCGTCACATTCTGAGCATAGCTTCGTTTAATCGAGGGTTGGACTGGGAATGGACTCTTGCTGTCGTCCTCCCCATAGGGGTTCTCAGCCGCCTCTGGAAGAACAACGCAGATAATCAACGACCATTGTCCGAGGGTTGTAGACGTGCATGGGCTTACTGCTTTGACGATGCAAAGTCATTGACATGAATGGGGCTAATTGGTTGGTGAGGTGAATTACCAGATATTGGCCCCAGATGGGCGACCTTGCCCAGCCAGGGCAGAGGCTCCGGGCCGGGCTCAAACAGAGACATCATGAGGTTGGACTTCTTCTTGCTGTCTGCCTGGGAGTACAGCATGCCATACCAGTCCGGCCTGGTGACACCAGGAACGGGTGGGAGAAGATTCCTTTCAACATGAGCTCAAAGCAGTTCCAATGCAAGTGTATATAATCAAAAGGAAAGAAGGACTCTCTGCTCCTCTCCCCACCCCATATCCCGCCCACCCCCGAAAGGAAGGCTGGCTGAAACATGAGATTTGTTTACTCTGTAGCCTTAGAGTTCAAAGTCAACGTTCTTTCATACGCAAAGTATTTACACAGGATCCTTCTGAACAGCAAATTTCCCTGTGACATGCAAAGCAGCAGAACGTAGTTAGACAGATTATGAAGCAGAGTCCCAGATAAGAGACAAAATATATGATGAGCAAAAAATATGCATCATAAAAGAAAACACCAGCAGCATTCCAGAGACGGTGAATAATAAGAATATAGCATAAGTATCCTGGTGGTTATAGACAAAGGAAGAGAATAGATCGATTAAAGAATATAAATATGAAATATTATTCATATAAAAAGGAGGTGGGCCAATGAATATGCATATTCAATTCAAGTAATGTGACCCCAGGGCATGGACTGCGTAAGTGCCCTTAATGAGTCAGACAGACCAGGGCCTCACAAGGTGTTTTTAAGGCCACTCACCCCAGCTGGACCAGTGCCACCATGCCCTCCACCTTCAAACTGCCGTGCAAAAGGACACAGAAGTTGGGACTCTTTCCCGCCATTTGACTGGCGGAGACCTCCTCCTCGGGCTCCTCCGCCGCACCGGTGCTGACGTCCTCCGCCTCTGGAAACACCAGAAACAGAGCCGCTTGGAACACACAAGGGGATGCTCTCTACAGCGGTCGCTGACAATAACTATATTATATTATATTTATTATTTCATAATTTAGCGGACACTTTTATCGGATGCGACGCACAGTGCATTGAGATTCAGGTCATTCATACACAGGATGGGGGTAAGGCATCTTGCTCAAGGATGCCTAATGATAAACCCAGTACCTCTGGCTGGGAGTTGAACCCCCTAACACCTACCCTCCCCTGGGGTCCAAAACATGAAATGCAAACCTTTGATCACGGCGATGGGCAGAACCAAGTGTCGGGACGTGACAGGGGGGCTTGAAATGTCCCCTACCTCAATGAATCCCACAATCTCCAAGTCTGCAATAAGACAAATGGGGAAAATCTGTTGTAATCTTTGTAATCTTGATGTGAACATATATACGCCTGCTGCCAAAGGACTGGCTACCTGTGTTGACCACCCTGGGCATGGGGTCCACCTCGTCGTCCACTACCACAGGCTCTGGCCGAGGGAACACCTGCACATCGGAGGACAGGTTGCCGCAGTGCAGGACCGCATGGAAGGGGGAGTACGCCTGGTCTATGAGCCTCCTGCAAGCAGGCACGCGCACACACATACATACATTTTAACAGCTGTATACTACTAAGCCTGTATGAATATACCGATACAGCATCTAGAATTGTAACTACTAATAGCATTAGCTCTTATTGAAGGGTTCTCTTACGATGACAGGAATGTACTTATTTTAAGAAACTTTGAATAGAAGCCTCTTCTAAAGAACAAAATTGTAATGTGAATACATGTACAGAGAATTAATTCTTTCTTCTAAAATTGAGTTTGTCTAGATTTATTTTCATCAAGATTTGTCTAGTTTGTCTAAAATAGATAATTGACATTGATCATTTATAATTATAGTAATACATTTGTATTAGTTTAGCGTGAGCATCCATGTTTTTTGGACTTGGTAGCTCGAACACACGTAGGTCAGGGATGACAGGTTACCCATTCAGTCCTCCAAACCTCTGACCATGAACAAACACAGCGTAACACTGCACGTTTGTGATGTTATTTGCCTGTGTCGTAAATGAGCTAGTCAAACAAACATAAAATGTGACGATATCGGATCGGCGAATGGACTTGCGTACTCGCTGATACCCGATACTGTATTTTAGGCAGTATCAGTGGCATTTAAGATACTGGTATCGGTATTAGAACCACTCTATCCAGGATACACATTATTGTGGCTCTAAAAAAGTCCATTTTCTCCTCATGTGAAGGTACTCTTCAAATGACTGCGTCCGAATGACCTTCTGGTGGTTAAATTACTTTATTTTATTACATAGCTTAAGGAAACAACTGGATCCAAACAAACATAAAATATGAAAAACATAGTCTTACCCAAACATAGCCTGAACACTCTTCAGACACAGCTGCCCCTCCATAGTAAAGATCTGCCCATCCCCGCCACTCAGACGCAACAGCTCCTCCAAGTTGTCCATCGCATCAGTTGTCTGCAACTGGCAGCACAATAGATAACATTATTATACATCATATCATATACACAAGAAGAACATACATACATCATACCACATTAACCTAAGAAGCAACACTATTAAACCTAGTAAATTACAGTCACTATAAGTCAATATTATCTTGGAAGAAATATGTGGCGTGAATTAATGAACTATCAATTAATTGTGTAGACAAAAGGTAGAAGTGTGGTAAAAGTAGTAAAATAAAATTATATTTTAGAATTATCATATTCGAGAAGAAACGTGACTGAGAAGAATCGATGGACGGACTGGATACCTCCTCTGAGTTGGCAACACACATGATGAACATCTTGGTGGGAAAAGGAAAAGGAAGGGGGAACTTTTTGTCATCTGCGCGCTGTTTCAGTGTTTGGAGGGAATGACGTAGGGAACCCTTCCCAATACCCAGAGAGCCATCCGTCACCAGCACCACCTGCACAACATCGCAGCACAGCTCACACCCACTGACCACCAACACAGTACTTCCACCACCAGTCAGTCAAACACCAACTACGACAAGCTTATCTTGGCTGGTGGTTTAAGCAGTATAAAGGCCTGTACATACCTGACACGGACAGGAACTACCCCACTCCTGCTGGACTACGTTGCTCACTCCATTGAGCGCTGATTCAATGCATGTTTTGTCATAGTCTTCCAGGTTACTCAGCGCCTCCTGCTCAGCAAGTAGATCGTTCAAAGCAGATAAAGTTTGAAATCAAATAAAAACAATTTATTTACAATATTGTGGCAAAATGAGAACTGAAGAGCCTCGAGCACCTTGGCGCCTGTGCTATACCTGTAACGTGTTATAGTCCCGTGTGAAGGGCACCAACAGCTCCCAGAGAGATGAGAAGGCAACCAGGGAGGTGAACTCCAAGCGGTAGTTGGCAGCCATGTGTTCGAACAGCATGGTTAGGCCGTGGACCGCCAGGTTCTTCCTCTGGAACTCCTCGCTGCTCTCCAGGGACACCGGCCGCGTCATGGACAGCGACACGTCCATCACCACCACGGTGGGCATCGTGAAGACCCAAGAAAGACACCTGCGTTGTACTTTAACTTAACACAAAAACGAATTTATGATTAATATACAAATATTATACGAGTAGCATTTTGAATTGCTTCTTAAATATAATATATCATGTTATTCACAAGTGTTCTGCAGCCTGCATGTCCCAGAAGGAGTTAACATGTATAAATAACATATAAACAAGATAAACGATGGGAGATATTTGTAACACATAATAAAAAAACATGAGACGAGGACCACATTCACAACGTTAGTACATAATAACGTATACAACAACATATAACAATAACTAACACCTTCTGCTGGGTTCGCTGCGAAAAGAACGAGCCTGAGAAGGTTGTGATCCTAACGCTGGCTAGCCAATCTGTTCGCCTTTAGATTGCATTATGCAGTTAGTATAGAACAAAAGACAAATATCTTGATATTAATGAAGACTTTAGTTCAATTCTGAATTTAGAAATGAATTATAAAGTATGATTGCGACAAAGCTTCACGTATACTATCGTCTTCTCCACCATTTGTGATGTGCAACGCTTATTGCGTCCGTGTGAAACAAGGGATGAATGTAAACGGTCCAACCAGTGTTTATTACAAAAAAAAAAAACCTGTTTGAGTCGTAATGAATGATCACATTTCTAACTATTTAATTACTCTCACTGACATCACTGTCTCATATTTTTTGCTGAAATTGTTATCTTCATGTACATAAAAAAATTGCTTGGATTTATGTATGTTGACGTCAATGGACAACAAACATTTTCCATGTTTCGTCGTTAATGTAAATTAATGATAATGTTCTGTATGAGTTATAGGCTTTGCACACACATTTGCTCTCAATAATAGGCAATATTGATTCAATGTATGCCAAAGCACAAATTAAGTGAGCATGATCAAACTATATAATGTTAATGACTAGGATAGGGAGGGGCAAGACAAAGTGAGAGTGAGACAATGCACATAAGCCTCTTAAAACACTTCAGGTATTATGTATTATGGTAATCCATTGTGGAGACTTGTCCCGCAGTGCGTCCTACATAACGCTCTGGCCACTGGTTACCATTTGGACGCTTGTTTTTCCCAGTATACCCAGCTGTGTATATTATTACCTGCTTATCAAGGCTTTGCATTGCTGATATGGCAAAACAATTAATGTCAAGGTAAGCTTGTGGCCCCTGCCACATTTATTGATGTATTTTATCATTTGATATTTCAGAAAAAATGTTTCAGGTATAGTTTATATAACTCATTGTTAGATATGCTCTGGTTCATTGATCAACATGTTTTCTGATCATTTTCTATGCTTTAACTCGTATCAGCCCGGGCTTTCAATCGATCGAAGACGAGAGATGAATCCCATCGCCGGAGCTTTCAGATTAGTCGCCCCCTGGGCCTTGGGGGAGGTTACTGGACCTGTGGACCTTTATGCCTTTTAATGCCCATAGGTTTGTCATAAGCAACCGCGCCGCCACCCGTCTGGAGCACGATGCGTTGCACACGACGGAAGCGACTTCACCTGAGCCGCGTCCTCTTCCTGCTCAGCGGGGTCTTCCTCTGCACCCTGTACCAGCTGACCATCAGCGCCCGGCTGTCTGAGCCCTGGCGCCTGCCTCAGACGGGGGAGTACCCCGCGGTTGAGGGCTCCACCCTGGAGGAGGTGGACGAGCGCACCAGCCAGACCCCGGGCATGGAGGAACCCGCCACGGCGACCACGCCCCTGGAGCTCACCGACCCGACCACACCGGGGTTGCGGCCCGTGACGCATCGCATGGCTTTAAACGCCACGACGACCTCCACCGAAGCCCCTCCCATAGTAACGACCAATCACAAGGTCGTGCACTGCATTTACGTGGCGCCAGTGGTGCCAGTGTCGGAGCCGGTGGAGCCGGTGGCCCCAGAGGGGACCCCCATCGCCACGCCAACGCCCCCTCCGGGGATCACAACCTCACCCTCTCCCCCTGGTGAAGCCCCCCCGATGATGGGGGAGTACCCGCCGGACATCTTCACCGTGGAGGACCGGAGGAGGGGCTGGGTGCTGCTCCACATCTTCGGCATGATGTACATGTTCGTTTCCCTCGCCGTCGTGTGCGACGAGTTCTTCGTTCCCGCCCTGGGCGTAATCACGGACCAGCTGGCCATCTCGGACGACGTGGCCGGGGCCACCTTCATGGCCGCCGGGGGCTCGGCCCCTGAGCTCTTCACGTCCCTGATAGGGGTCTTCATAGCGCACAGCAACGTGGGCATCGGCACCATCGTGGGCTCGGCCGTGTTCAACATCCTATTTGTTATCGGAATGTGTGCGCTGGTCTCCAAGGAGATGCTGCATCTGACCTGGTGGCCCCTCTTCCGGGACGTGTCCTTCTACATCCTGGGCCTCTTCCTGCTCATCATCTTCTTCCTGGACAACTTCATCATGTGGTGGGAGAGCGCCACGCTGCTGGCCGGATACACACTCTACGTGTGCTTCATGAAGTACAATGTGGAGCTGGAGCGGGCCTTTAAGTCCCAGCTCCACAAGCATAAGAACATTGTTCAGATCCTTGCAGTGAAGGAGCCTGACAAGGTATGAGTCACTCTGAATAAGAATGGCTTTTAAATTGAAGGACACATTGAAATTACTTTGGTTTCATGGCAGCTGTATTCAAGATGTATTCAATCTTGTCTCTTGTAGTGTAAAGAAACTGTAGGTAACTTTAGATTGCATTTTTTTAAGGTAGGGTATGTCCTTTAGATCATTTAAAGATATCAAAACAAACCAGAATCAGTTGAGCTGTTAGCACACATTGTAGTACTGATCTATACGTCAAATCCTGGTACTACTATGTCTCATACAGGATCTTGGAGAAGAAGAAGACAATGTGCCTCCTATCAAAGAGGGAAAACAATGGTTGAAGGTAGAGTTCAACTAATGACCAACCCACTAAAGCCGCATATCATCCATAATATAGAGCACCCTGATACCTTGTAACCACTGTTTCCGTCCTCCTCTCTGGCCAGCTGAGACCCTCCCTCCAGCGCGGTGGAAGCTCCGCCTCCCTGCACAACAGCACCATGAGGAACAGCATCTTCCAGCTCATGATCCACACGCTGGACCCCCTAGGACAGGGTACGTGTCTTCCAGAACACCTGTGACCGTGGTTACAGAAACAGTCTCATCATGGTGTTGTGCTTCTCCCAGTGCGGTGGATTAGCAATGTGATCAAACTTAAAGGCAGCAATGCATCTAGATGGATACTCATCAGATTAATGTCAGCTGCAATCTATACATGTGTATCTGTACTTATACTGTCATACTTTACTTTCTACAATCTGTACATTATTTGAACACAGATACAAAAAGGGCTTCCAGCAGATGTGAAATGAACTGTGTTTTAGTCATCACAAACCATACCAACTATACAACAAACAAATGGTGTTCATTATGCATGACATTGGTTGCAAAAGTATAACACTATGCTAAGGGTTAGGGTTAGTGGGATTCCTCTACAAATGGAAGTGAGTTTTATGCCAGGCCAGACCACATAGACAGTCGGTAATACAGTCTCCCGTGGCCCTCTCTGTGGGGGGAAGGTCGGCTCTCAGGCTCCAGGGCTGCAGTATGCTCAGCAGAGTAATCAGCTTTTCAATGTGTCCATCTGGATCACAGGCAGCGCTCTGTGCTTTGAAACAAACCAATCCCTTTAAAACACCCATCACTCGTTTACTACCAAGACTTTACTGCTGAGACTAATTTGCTGCACTATAGTTTCTTTATCTTAGGACTTTATTTATTTATTTTTATTATATTTTGATGGACAATTTGCATACCACTATATGCAATCTAATTATGGTCAAATCAACCCTTGCTCTATTGTTGCATATTTGCTTCACAAGACCTGTATTTGTAATCTGGAAGCATATTTCATGTAGTTTGTGTTGTCCTTTGTAGGAAAGTTTAAGGAAAAGACTGAGACCCTAAGCAATGTAGTCAGAGGGTTTAAGCAATCTAAAACTAAAGGTAAATCATTGCAGTGCATTTCATTTCTCACTTGACTGCTAAATTGCCAGAGGACAATATAATAAATCCCTTAAAAGGGCTAACATGAACTCTGACCGACTCTCTAAATTCAATCAGCATAAAATATCTGTTAGCAGCCCACAGGCTAAGCCAGAAACTAATGAGGTCTAATTGCACATGTTGAACATGCCAGCCAGTGAAACACAATATGTAATATTACACTCAAGCTGATGCTAAATAAAGCCTAACAGAGGACTGCAGGAAGTCTGTTCTGCCAGCAGTCTGCACTATAGCCCTCTTTTGCAACTTCGGTACCAGTATTTATGTGGATGTTGTTTCATATTTGATTTAAAGTCAATAGCCCTTCGGTCAGCAAGTATACCGATCCCTCACCCCAACCTAATGCTTCAGACGGTACCTGACATTAAAAATATATGACTCTCATCACTATATGTATACATTGTTTCTAGATGAAGGAAGCAAGCCTGAGCAACCCAAAGAGCCAGAGCCTGCTCCAGCCAAGGAGACCGAGAAGGCTGAACCGCAGGAAAACAAGAAGGTAGTTGCCCTGGAGATCCTCCCAAAAAATCCATCTTTTAATACCTGCTTATGTAAGAGGCCAACCTGGACAACACCTATACAACCTAAGACCAAACATGCCCAGCGATTAAAGTACAGCAACGTTTAACCACTCCTGCTTATGTTATGGTCACTCCTTCGGGGTGTGGATCATATGCCTCGGCCTTCCAGTTTATAGGGTTTTACAACCTTTATATTGGAAAGCTGTAGAAATCCATACCAGCTGTATGGTCAATATATGTCTCTGCTTCTTTCTATGGCCCTGTAAACTGGAAGGCCATAGAAAGACGCAGAGCCATGTGTGGAAAAAATGCCAAATGTCTCTGCCTTCCGGTTGACAGGTTGTGTAAACCTCCTTCCCCGCTCTAGGAGGACGTGCCAGCAGGGGACAAGGGCTCGGGCGGGTCACGACACTCTGGCAGCGATGAGGATCTCAGCGATGAGGAGAGTTCGGAGGAAAGCGATTTGAGCGAAAGCGAGGTCAGCGAAGAGGAGGAGGAAGAGGAGGAAATGGAGGAGCCTCTGTCCTTAGAGTGGCCGGACAACAGACGAAAGCAAGCTACCTTCCTGTTCCTGCTGCCCATCGTCTTCCCACTGTGGCTGACCATTCCTGACGTCCGCGACCCAGTAAGCCCATGTGCAGAGCAGACAGAAGACCACTTCTACAGTTTTGCTTTTCTGTATCAGAAAATTATCTTATGCTGTGTGTACCACCCCCCCTTCGCTCTCAGGCATACAAAAAATACTTTGCAATGACCTTCCTGGCCTCGATCCTGTGGATTGGTGTCTTCTCCTACCTCATGGTTTGGTGGGCCCATCAGGTGAACTTTCCTTGGGGAATACACTGTATATGTTCATGTCAACCATTGAGATGTTCCCTCTTCTCCCAGAAAAACACACTCAGATAGGACCATGTAGAGAAACATTCTCAGTAATTTAGGAACACAATATATTGGATTTGTGTGAAACCTTTCTACATAAAATGGATTCGGTAGGATAGCATAGATAACAAGATTACAGACAGTGGTTCCTCCGGTCATTACTTCTAACACTGTGTCCAAAACCAGAAAGAGAAAGTATTTTGATTATTTATCTGCTGATTCTGCAGTCAGGACTCTCTCTCTGATGTGACCTCATGTGAATTTCGACTCGTAGGTGGGTGAAACCATCGGCATCTCTGAGGAGATCATGGGGCTGACCATCCTGGCGGCGGGGACCTCCATCCCTGACCTCATCACCAGCGTGATCGTGGCCCGGAAAGGTTTGGGGGACATGGCTGTCTCAAGCTCAGTGGGCAGCAACATCTTTGACATCACTGTGGGGTGAGTCTCTGTAGCACTTCAGGGACAGGATCACCTAAAGTGGTTGTAGGCGGTTTGTCTCCGAGTACAAAGGTTCTGGGTTAGAACCCCAATCTCCATAGTCTACCTGCGGGCATCCTTGAGCAAGATGCTAACCCGACACCTGCGCTAAACCGCCTTACAGTATATTAGCTGTATCTGAATTGACATCAGTTGCTTCGGCAAAAGTGTGCGCTAAATAGCAGATAGATTGAGGGAGGTAGAAAAAGGGAAAGTGGGATCGGTTAGGAAGATCATTCACACGGATGCATTTACACTTAATTGTGTTCATTTTGTGTGTCTTATTGTGTGCCCCCCCCCCCCTTTACAGTCTCCCAATCCCCTGGCTCCTGTACTCCATCACACACGGCTTCGTCCCGGTGAAGGTGAGCAGCAACGGGCTTTTCTGTGCCATCATCCTCCTCTTCCTCATGCTGCTCTTCGTCATCATCTCCATCGCCTGCTGCAATTGGAAGATGAACAAGACCCTGGGGGCCACCATGTTCCTGCTCTACCTGGTGTTCCTCGTGCTCAGCGTGATGCTGGAGGACCGCATCATCACCTGCCCCGTGTCCATCTGAGGAGGAGGGGGGGGGGGTTGGAGGAGGAGGAGGAAGAAGAGGAGGAAGAGGAGGAGAGGGAGGAGGCAGAGGAGGAGGTAGAGGAGGGAGAGGAGGAGGAGGAGGAGGTGAAGGAGGAAGAGGGGATGGAGGGGAGGTGGAGAAGGAGGAGGAGGAGGTGGTGGAAGAGGAGGTGGAGGAGGAAGAGGGGATGGAGGGGAGGTGGAGGAGGAGTTGGGGGAGGAGCTGGACGTTGAGAAGGTGAAGGAGGAGGAGGAGCAGGAGGAAGAGAAGATGAAGGGGGAGAAGGAGGATGAGGAGGAGAAGAAGGGGGAAGAGAAGGATGAGGAGGGGGAGGAGGAAGAAGAAGGAGTAGGTGGAGGAGGAGGAGCAGGAGGAAGAGAAGATGAAGGAGGAGGTGGTGGAGGAGGAGGAGAGGAAGGGGGAGGAGGAGGATGAGGAGGAGGAAGAAGAAGGAGTAGGTGGAGGAGGAGGACGACGATGAGGAAGAGGTGGAGGAGAAGGAGGGGGAGGAGGAGAAGGAGGAGGAGGTGGAGGAGGAAGAGGAGTCTGGCAGAGCTGTGTCATGACTGCCTGGTGCTAGAACCCTCCTCTGCTCTCTACTGTAGTCGTTCTGCATCCATTGACCTTGCCTTTGTATAGGGTAGCAGAAATGCAGCGACAACACACACACACACACACACACACACACACACACACACACACACACACACACACACACACACACACACACACACACACACACACACACACACACACACACACACACACACACACACACACAAAATGGCAACTTTGTCTAGATCCCATTACATAAGCACTGTGGAGGCAGATGGACATGGGATGACTTAATCTACGAACCGTTATTAAACGAGGAAACAGACCTGAGAGGCACATCTTTGGCCATGCTAGTTTTGAAAGAGGCTTGTTGGTAAGTAAAGTTTAGATTTTTGTTATAGTTATTTGATAATTCTACATTGTACAGTGTCGTTTTTCTTTCAGCCAGTTATTTGAAGTCCAGCCGAGTGTATGCATCTATGATTTGTACATGTTAATATGTATGAAAGTATATCATGACACTTAACTGTATGACCCTAACTGAGAATGCTTTATGAATCTAAAAAGTTGGCATTTGATACGGAGAGAAATGACTAATAAGGAAAGAAAAATAGAAAGATACAAACAATTGTAGTATTAGTGTGTTTATTTGTATTTGAAAACAAATTAAAGATCCAGTCAGGCAAAATAAAACTAAAATCAATTCTTTTTCACACTTCTTTTATGAAAAAAATATGTACAAATTAGTATTTGTCTTACAAAGGATAAACATTAATCCAAATTCCTTGGATTTACCAACAAAGTCAAAACTAATATTAACACAAAACAATATTTTGGTCACAGTGTTTTTGTAGACATTGGTTACAAGGTGGTGTTTACAAGGTTTCCAGAAGCAATCCCTGTGTGTGGTTATTCATGTTTATTCAACGTGTTTAAAATGTTGGAGTCTATCCAGGTTGTGATGCTGCTTCGAGTTATTTACAGACTTTGTGTAGAGATGCTGATTAACAGTTATGCATGGCATGTCCCTATTTAACTAATTATTGTCCTTGCAAGCCGGTTCCCAATGGAACAAATAAACGATTTAATATTTGTGGTTCAAATGTTGTGGTTCCCTAAATCTCATGAACGTGTAAATACCATGGGTAAACAGAAGCTGTCCAGATGGTTTATAGCAGTCAACATTTGTGGTTGATATGCAACATTTCCTTTTGCTAACTTTGAATTAAATGGGTTGCTGGGTTTCGAAACGGAAATACAAAAACATATATATACCTTGTACATTTTTATAACTCTGTGAAATTGATAATAAATTTATTTCTTATCAAAATATTGTCTAAATTAAACGAATAGTAAACATTTTTGTTTGTTTGATTGTTCTAGGTGTGAGGAATAATTGTGGTCCCTTTCAACACTATTGCTATAAATCATAATAATCACTTTAGAAAAAAAGTATTTCTTAAAAAGGTGTCATGAAAAGACACAGTTGTTCCCTTAAACATTTTTTGATAAATTACTAATTAGGTTTGTGCCAAAAAAGAAGCTGAAGAATCAAATAATTATAATTCTATGCCCATAGCCATAGCATAATTACACAAGCTACTCCTGGCAGAGAAGCACGACTCCATTAGAAACATAATTTTCGGATCCATGAGTTATAAGGGCAGTGAAAACTCAACCCTACCTGGTTTATAGGGAACAGACGAGAAGGGATATTCGTTTTTTTTTTTTTACATGAACGCATTCACCTGGCCTTGGAACCACACCCAACTGGGAGCTCATTTTATGTGCTATGGGCAGAGCCTATGGGAGGGCCTTATGGGAGGAGCCTATTGGAAGAGCCTATGGGAGGAGCCTAGGGGAGCGTCGCTGAGGCCTTTTCAGTAAAGGTTGGGAATGGGATTTGCGAAACGCCAGCAGATTTTGAAAATACAAAACTCAAATGGTCTCCTTCAACGCTGACTCTGACTCCACCCATTCCAAGTACATGGACGCGCAATCATGCACGAGCGAACACAGATACGTGAGATCGAGCCATTAGCTAGTTAGCTAGCTCCAGTAGCTACCGCAGGATAACAACAAACAGAAGCTTGCTCTGGGTAACGAGCTTTGAGCATGTGCACGAAGGGGTCACGCGCGGGGAGAGGGGGAGGGGGAGGGGGAGGGGGATTGCAGTACGACCGTTTGATTGACGTACTTACTGTCCAATGCCACTCGGTGGGTCTGGAAATCATTGGCTGGAGTTTTTCAAGCCCTGCCCGTTCCACAGATGATTGACTTGTTTAATTTTCATGTCAGTACTTCTAACTCAGTGGCTCTAAGTGGGTTATGATAAGGATTTCAAGTAATTTTGCAAAAATTGCCAAAAAAGAGAATTCCATACCCAACCTTTAATAACTAGGTAGG